>NC_091284.1:668791301-668961301 GCF_032444005.1 Ranitomeya imitator
GAACTCGTAATGACCTGGAGAATCACAATGGCAGGTTAGTTTTACCATTTAATGAACCTAGCAAAAAAGCCAAACAAAAAACCAGTGTGGGATTGCACTTTTTTTGCAATTTCACCGCACTTGGAATTTTTTTACCGTTTTCTAGTAAAAGACATAGCAAAACCAATGGTGTCGTTCAAAAGTACAACTCGTCCCGCAAAAAATAAGCCCTCACATGACCATATTGACAGAAAAATAAAGTTATGGCTCTGGGAATGAGAGAAGTGAAAAATGAAAACGCAAAAACGAAAAAGGGCCGCGACTTGAAGGGGTTAAGACCAGGAATACTGGTCATGCGCCTTTACGACCAGGAATACTGGTCATGCGCCTTTAAGACCAGGGCATGCTGGTCATGTGCCTTTAAGACCGGGGCATTTATCAAGGATTACGCCAAAGGTGAAGCCCCTTGAGAGGAACTAGGTACTCTGGGAAGAGCCGGGATCGGCGGCAGCGGAGGCTCCTGAGCTCATTTGTTAAGTACTCTGGGAAAGGTGACTGGCTTCTGGCAGAGCAGAGAATGCTGGTAATGTGCCCCTTTTAAACTAGGGAACCTTTAAGACCAGGGAATGCTGGTTATGTGTTTTAACAAAGCCAGGGAAAGCTGGGTGCGAGTGGGGGAGGGGTGCAGAGGGAGGATTCTCCTTACCGAGATTCTGAGTCCCCCTGTCTGGAATAGCGCTGATGTGATGCAGCAGCCACTTCCAGATGAGCTCGTGTCCGGAGATGGCAGGAGGATGAAGATGGCCACCGAGAATAGAGCGCTCATCCTGAATGAGAGGCGCCTGAATGGGGCGGCGGAGCCTGAAGCGTGGCCTAGCATGGGCAGAGTTCTGGGTTGCGGCCTACACAAACCCGAAGCCGGGGGCTAAATTTTTTAAGCTGGCCGGCACCGAAGGGAAAAAGCCGCCGGATGCGCAGAGCCCTCCAACCACTCGAGTCCCGGCACTTACCCCAGTATGCAGCTTTGGTCAGCAGGTCAGAAAGGTAGAGGAAGGATCCTGTGCTGTTGCTGCTGTTTGGACGGTGCAGGGATAAGAAAAGTCCTCAATCCATCGTCCCCTTTAGCAGGGAGGTGAAGAGGAACAGTCCGCCTCCTTGTACCATCCGCTCTTAATAGTGGTGGTGCAGTGGGGGCTGCTCGGACGCCACGCTGTAAGGTGCCTCTGAACAGCCGAGGGTGAGACCTGGTGGGCAGGGCTGAATGTCCGGCAATAGGCCTGACTGCAGAAGAGGATACTGGAGGTGACACTCAAGTGCTCGTCTGATAAGGGAGGGGGGAGATCGGTGCCCTTGAAGGGGCCCGTCGCCCCTAGAATCAGCTCAGGCAGTGGCTTCCCACGTCGCAGGAGAGGATACGGAGAGATGAAACTCCCATGCTCGCCTGTTGTTGGTTCGTGGAGATCGGAACATGAAAGAATCCGTCGCCCCATTCGTCCGTTGTAAAAGGTAAAAAGTTCTTTGGGTCTGAATAGCAGACCTGTCCGTGTGCCTCCTACGGACACTAAGCAAGAACTGGTTAGCCGAGAGTCAGCAGGAGGGTGTATACTGCAGGGGAGGAGATCACTTTTTTTGTATCACTTAGTGTCAGCCTCCTGGTGGCAGCAGCATACACCCACGGTCTGTGTCCCCCAATGAGGCGAAGGAGAAAAATGTGGTACCAATATTCAAGAAGGGGACAACATGTGAGCCTGGAATTTATAGGCTGGTATGTTTAACCTGTACTGTGGGCAACAGTAGGGTTTTCTAAGAGAAGCTATTCCCCTCAATAAGAATAACCTAATTTCCCAATATCAACATATGTTTATTAAACACACAGTCAATGTGGTCTATCTGGACATTTCAAAGGCATTTGAAACGGTGCCACACAAAAGGTTGGTAAACAAAGTGAGAGTAATGGGACGAGGGGAAAATATGTGTAACTGGGTTAATAACTGGCTCAGTGATAGAAAGTGGTTATTAATGGAACACACTCAGATTGGGTCACATGTAGGGTGCCACAGGGATCAGTAATGGCAGGGGTAGACATCGCTGGTGCAGCTGCACCAGGACTCAGTTTGAGGGGTCCCGCAAAAACTGCGCACATCCAGCTGAATTGTATTGCAACACAGGAAACCAGACGTCTCCCTAAGCGGCCATAAACGCTGTTGGCTAGGGTTGAGCGACTTTTAGTTTTTCAGGGTCGAGTCGGGTTTCACGAAACCCGACTTTCTCAAGTCAGGTCGAGTGAAATCGGCCGATCCTATTGAAAAGTCGGGGTCGGGGATCGGCTGAAACTCAAAACCCAATGTAAGTCTATGTTTTTTTTTTTTTTAACATTTCCTTCAGGGCGATATAGCAGAGAAGCCGGTAATTCAATTACCGGCTTTTCATTTCTCCTGCCAAAACCCGACATGATTTGAGACATGGTTTACATACAGTAAACCATCTCATATCCCCTTTTTTTTTGCATATTCCACACTACTAATGTTAGTAGTGTGTATGTGCAAAATTTCAGCGCTCTGGCACTTAAATTTAAGGGTTAAATCGCGGGAAAAATTGGCGTGGACTCCCACGCAATTTTCTCCGCCAGAGTAGTAAAGCCAGTGACTGAGAGCAGATATTAATAGCCTGGAGAGGGTCCACGGTTATTGCCCCCCCCCCCCGGGCTAAAAACACCTGCCCCCAGCCACCCCAGAAAAGGCACATCTGTAACGGTGTGTTTATTTCATTAAAATACTTTTTAATAATGTGTTTTTTTTTTTTAACTCTTTCATACAATTGGATTAATAATGGATAGGTGTCATAATTGACGCCTCTCCATTATTAATCTGGCTTAATGTCACCTTACAATAGCAAGGTGGCATTAACCCTTCATTACCCCATATCCCACCGCTACACGGGAATGGGAAGAGAGTGGCCAAGTGCCAGAATAGGTGCATCTTCCAGATGTGCCTTTTCTGGGGTGGCTGGGGGCAGATGTTTTTAGCCAGGGGGGGCCAAAACCCGTGGACCCCCTCTAGGCTATTAATATCTGCCCTCAGTCACTGGCTTTACTACTCTGGCAGAGAAAATTGCGTGGGAGCCCACGCCAATTTTTTCCGTGATTTAACCCTTAAATTTAAGTGCTAGAGCGCTGAAATTTTGCACATACACACTACTAACATTAGTAGTGTGGAATATGCCAAAAAAAGCGGGATATGAGATGATTTACTGTATGTAAACCATGTCTCATATCATGTCGGGTTTTGACAGGAGAAATGAAAAGCCGGTAATTGAATTACTGGCTTTTCTGCTATATCGCGCTGAATATATATATATATATATATATGTATATGTATATAACGAAACCCGACTTAAAGTAGAGATCGCCAACCAGAGTTGGGATCCCAGAGTGGGATCGGGTCGGGTTTCACGAAACCCGACTTTGCTAAAAGTCGGCGACTTTTGAAAAGTGCCGATCTGTTTCGCTCAACCCTACTGTTGGCCAATCAGAGGCTGGCAGATGAGGTCGGCCTGCCCCTGACTGGGGGAACATGGCACTGACATTGTGTGCCAAGGCTCGCATGCCGAAGTTCACGTGTAGGAATATGGGAGCAGCAGATCAGAGGCAGGAGCTGCTGGACAGAAGACAAGCGTTTTACCTAACACGTCCTCCCATACACCAGAAAAAAGTCCTTCTCACCAGCTGGGCTGGGGGAGGATTCCTGCACAAACATGCTGCTGCTTTTCAGCGTGTAGAAAATACGTACCTCAGCCTGCTCCTGCAAAGCTGGCTGTCCATGATCATGCTGACTTGCTGAGGTGTCATCTCCTCTTACATCCTTAACGTGCATAACGTGAATGTGAAGACAAGGAGGTCATGTGGGACTTGTGTGAGAAGGGGTGCGGCACTGATCCCTGCGCAGTGGAAGTTACCAGAAGACACAAACTTACCGAGTAGCCACGTGCAGGTACCAGCCCATCTAGCAAATGCCAGTCCTGCCCTAGTTAGCGAGGTATGACGTCTCAAAACAATTGCAATATAGCAGTCATCACTAGTATATTAATAAACTATGTGTAAAACATATATAGTTAAAAAAAAAGAGGAAAGACCACTACAAATGATTGGTTGCACTTCCTAAACGTAAAGAATATAAATCTTTATTACAACACACACAAAAGCCTAGAGAAAACAAAAACATTTAAAAATGTGCAAATGGATATCCATAAATTCTGGCACTTAGATACAATCTGTTGGAACATCTGAAATAATTAGGGTCACTACCCCTAAAGCAATGTCCGTTAGCAATCAAAAAGGTGCAACACAGGTACAGATTATACATAAATGATGCAGTATCAAAATACAAATGTAATAACCAGTAACAGAGGGCAATAAAATGCTACCGCACCGATTCATCATTGCCTCTGTGCCTGTTATTTTTATCTAGTTTTGAGCCTTTTTTGTTTGCACCCTACTAATGTAATTATTTATGCTTTTTATTTATTTTTTTATTTTTAGGTTTTTCATTTTTTCCCCAACTTTTTAGCGACTTTTTAAAGAGTTGCAAAATTTGGCACAACTCTACTCCTTTTCCCCCAGAGTGATTTCCCGCTCCTTATCCTATTTTTTGACCTTAACGAAATTCATGAACTGCATGGCCATTTTGATCAATTCTGGTGCTATAAACTTAAACGAATATCACAAGACAAAAAAATTCACTTTAGACCCCCACCAGAAATGAGGCATCGGGCATGTATGTGTGGTAATTTGGATGAATTGGTTCAGAGTCATTTCTCCATGGCTGCTGGACCAGAGCGCTTCCCACTATCCGCTGAGATCCTAGAACCTCTTTCTGATTAGTATTGTCCTTTTGCCAGATTTTGCCTAGGAAACTAGTTCTGGTGCAATATGCACATTAATAAATGTATTTGTCTTCTCTAGAATTTTGTATTTGTCTTACAATGAAGATTAATATTGTTAAAATTTAGGAAGAGAAATTAATCATTTTTTTTTTACACGTCTTTCCCTTTTATTTTGAAGGACTTAGCTTGACAACTTGTTCTTCATATTACTCTTCTATCACAACAGAACTTGTGTTGAACACTTTGCTTGTGATTTAAGGTACATTATATTTTGTAGTGTACCCCACTTCAATACAGAAGGAAAAGAATTCGCTTGCACCTGTTCACATTTGCTTTATTGCGTTAGGAAGTGCCGTATAGTTTTTTTTGTTGTACACCACTTCAATATCCCAGTCGAGTCTTTCACCATTTCAAAATAAAGCGTAAGAAATGATTGTTACAAATATTTAAATTTTTATTCATACTTAAATATATTAAATATTTCAATGAAATACATGGTGATTTGCTTTTTTTTTGTTTTAGCAATTATATTACAAAAAATGTTCAGATTTCATAGAAAGCTTTGTTATCGAAAAAGACACACAAGAGCAGATATTTTTTTTTATATAGACAGTATATTATATATATATATATATAGATAATGTTTCTCTTTTTACCATGTTTGGTTGACAGGAAAATTAACAAAACAAAAAAAAGTGAGGCCAGACATTTCTGAGAAGACCGAAAGTCAAACCCAGAATTAATACTTTTAACTCTTGTGAAATAAAACAAATACACAGGGCTGGTGTTAACAATGCACTCTGACATCACAGGCGCAGAATGAGTCTTTTTTTGCAGGTTGTCCCCCCTACCCTCAAATACAAATATACACGTTAATAATTCATAGCAAGTTTCAGAGCAGATACAGAGGAATAGAAAATCTCCATATCAACATCCTGAGGACATGAGACTTCGTTTTTAAACACCATTGTCATTTATAGTGTTTCCTGTACAATATTACAGACACCTTGTCTTCAAAATATAGGCCATTTGTCCAAAAATACTACTTAGGGGCTTGTTTTTAAGTCACAAACATAAGCAGACAAAGAAGACATTCTTGTATTAAAAAATAAATTCTGTGTCCCAATGAGAAAGTAGTCTCCAAGGAAATCCAATAAAACATTTGTCAAACATTGGGCCCGATGCTCACTAACCTCTTTCCCTAGTGTGTACAACACCGAGAATATTTCAGGTTGTGAACATTTCAGCGGCAGACCAAGACTCGAGTACCTTAATGTCACATAGGGTACGGTGGTTAAGGCCCACAATGTTATACTTCAGCCAACATCCCACCCATTAGTAAGAACACAAAGGCCATATTGAATAAAGCGGTGAGGAAAGTAAGAGTCCTTCTACATTGGCAGATTTTCTGCTCAAAACAAACGATGATCGATGATATAGTTAGTTGTTCCACTCTTATGTAGTTCTATATACATTGAGCAATCATTATTCCAGGTGACCCATAATTGGCCCATTCCCAGGAGCACATCCCCTGTGTACATAATGCCATAATTAAGGGCCTGAAATCGCATACGCAATGTCCGTATCTCCTGTTTGTAGAATCACACTTAATCTGAAGAAATGTATGGTCTAAGCCAATTTTGGATACTGGCTTTTGTTTTTCCTATCTGCCTCCCCTATGTACGTAGTGCAAGGTGTTGCCGACAAATTATTTTAATGTCTATAAAAAAAAAGACAAGTGTTTGCCAATTTGTTGCTTGATGCGCAGACATCCTACATAGAAAAATGGTGGGAATCCCAGTTCATCCATCGGCTTGTAAAAGGGCCTTTATTAGCACACAATTTACATATTTCACTAAATTCTAGCTGCAACATTTACTAAGACAAGGTCTAATTGTTCCCATGCTGCTCTGTTACTAATGATTGTGCTCAGGCTTGGACTGGCACACAGGAGAACAGGAGAATCCTCCGGTAGGCCCCTGTGAAGGAATGCCTAGTAATATTACACTTGATTCACCATTTGCAGAAAAAGGTATAATCTAATTGTTCATTAAACAAGCTAGCCAAGTTAATATTACATAGAAGCAAAAGGAAGTTTGTGTATTAGGCCGGGTTCACATTGCGTTAATAGCAGCCCGTTAAACACATACGTTAACAGGCTGCTGTTAACGCAAGTGCCGTTTTGGCAGCACGCTAGCGCAGATAGAGCATCTGCTAGCTCTATCTACGCTAGCGGTGACGGACCAGGAAACGCTGCAGCCCGCGTCTCAGGGTCCGTCACTCAATGACAGCACATCGCTGGCGTGCGCTAGCGATGCGTCCGACATTGCATTCAATGGCGGCGTTAACGGACTACGTTACACCACGTTATGCCACGGTGTAACATAGTCCGTTTAACGGACACCATGAACGCAATGTGAACCCAGCCTTAGTGTCAGGATATTTTTTTATGTAACTGAACAGTGGGCCCCAAGAATCAATGTTAATGGTGGGCCTTTTCCACCCCAGTAAGACATAGATTGTGCTATTTAAGGGGTAGGCATATTAAGAACATGTAGTGTCTGAGGTGGAGGAAGAGGCAAGTCATAACCACTGACCGTAAAGGGTTTGTCCAGGATATGAAGTAAATAAAGCATTAAATCTGCTGTTAGTTTCTTTACTTCCCCGCAGCTGATCAGGTGCCGTTTATCTATGTGACTGCTGCAGGCAATCATGTGGGTAGACGGCATTTGATAAGCAGCAGGGAGGTAAATAGCGACTAAGGGTACCGTCACACAGTGGCATTTTGATCGCTACGACGGCACGATTTGTGACGTTCCAGCGATATATCCGTGACGTTCCAGCGATCTCGCTGTGTCTGACACGCTCCTGCGATCAGGGACCCCGCTGAGAATCGTACGTCGTAGCAGATCGTTTGAAACTTTCTTTCGTCGTCTAGTGTCCCGCTGTGGCGGCATGATCGCATGGTGTAACAAAGGTGTGCACGATATTGTATACGATGTGCGCATAGTAACCAACGGCTTTTACATCGCACATACGTCATGAAATTATCGCTCCAGCGTCGTACATTGCAAAGTGTGACAGCAGTCTACGACGCTGGAGCGATATTGTTACGATGCTGGAGCGTCACGGATCGTGCCGTCGTAGCGATCAAAATGCCACTGTGTGACGGTACCTTAAGGCAACAACAGTGAAGGAACGGGATTTAGCGAGGGGAACAGTAATGTTATTTTTATTCTAAAGCATTCCCTAATATAGCATAGTCAACCCATTGAAACAAAAAAGATGATACAGACTTAACTGTACGAATTTGTTTTGGAACCATCAAATAAATAAGTGTATTGATACAAAAGCCTGTTCATAAAAGTATTGTGTTCTTTCCATTCTGTCTGTAAAGTTTAAAAAAAACAATTGCTACTGATACCGCAAATAGCAAATTTTGTAGCTATTGTGCCTGCATCATTCACAAAGCAGTCAAGCTTTATAAAAAGAAACAAAAAAAACAAAAAAAACAAAACAGGCAAGGACCTCAACAACTATTCAGAATACATGAGGATGCGACACGTCCGCCATCTCAGCGAAAATTCTCCTGATCGGCAATAAAATTAATTTCAGTCAACCTAAAAACTGTAAAGTCTGAGCACTTATATTCCAGTGGCAAACCTATGTCAACATTTGTGCCAACATTTTAATCCAAAATGTACAAATGCCTCCTATTGAAATCTTACAAAAAATAAAACAAATAAAAATAGTAACCGCAAGGAAAAAAACAAAAAAAAACGTAATTATAAGTAAAATTATTTCATTAGTGTTTTGGAAAAGTAATAAGTTTTAAAAGAGGATTAAAATTACCCGCTATAAGTTAACTTCTTTAGGATACTGATATAAATGTATCTATTACAGTAATACGATTTATATTGTGGTAGCATGTTAGCCAGAGAAATCAATGTAAATACCTTTATGCCAAAAAAGACAAAATTACTATAGGAGGAATCTTTATTGGCTAACATGAAAAAAATTTGTTTTAGTTAGAAATAGTGTTGAGAACGTGCTTTGATAACGCATTATCTGAGCATGCTCATGTGTGCTCGAATATTATGTTCGAGTCCCTGCGGCTGTATGATTTGCATCCGTAAGGCACAAATTATACAGCCGCAGGGACTCTGACATATTATCCGATCACACCCAAGATACTTGAATGACATTATCCAAGCACGTTCGCCCATCACTATTTAGAAATAATTCTAATATCATTTTCCTGGTTAGCCAATAAAGGTATCGCTCCTACAGTACTTTTGTCTCTTTTGGGCATAAATATTTACAGTAATAAGAGTTGAAATTCTGTAAGAGTTTTCTACTATGGATGTTTCTATTTGCGAGAGTCACTGAAAAGACTGATTCGTGCTCTGGGAGACTCGGATTAGAGACTTCTATTACACAGCAACCCATTGCTGAAATCCCAGCAATCGGCGTGCTCCCAATTAAGGAGTCGTCACATAATGCAGCATCCTTTGCCTTATATAAAGTCTCTCCTTTGCGCTGGGAGGAAAATACCAGACACCATTGTTCTTTATATTCTTGGAAATTTCTCCAGGGCCCCTATTCTATCTTTATAGACATGCCAGAATTTATCAAACCAGCACTTTTCTAGCTTAGAAAGCATCACTATGATTACTGCTCAACTAGTCTTGATCTTCTCTTGCAATCTATGCATGAGTGATTGACCGGTAACCATTATGGCTGCTTTCTAAAATACCAGTATACAGTTACCTTTAGGTTTGCCAACTCATCCAAAAATATTACTAAACAAAAAAACAAAAAAAACAAAACTATGTTGTAACAATAAAACAGTTGTCATATTTAGATACCGACTAGAGACGAGCAGATCGAGTAGGTGGATTACGGTCCATCGTCCAGGTCAGTTACCTTTTCAATGTACAGCGTTTGATTTGTTGGAGCAGGCAGGATGACCAACCCTGGTTAATGAAAAACAGGATCGGGGATGGTAAAAGACTCATGGTACTCATCTGGCAGCCAGGTACCACTGACCTGGACAATGGACCGCAGTGCATTGAATCGATCCGCTCATCTCTAATATATACCATTTTAGAGACAGCAGCTGATGCGTTACCTTTGGACAGTACCAGAAAATGCCAAAGGTGAAAAGCAATAACTAGAAGAATCCACAGAATTTAAGGATTTACTAATAACCTCAAATCTAGTGGTTAAATCAGAAAGTCTTTGAATGACATTTATCAGATTTAAGAAAATAGAAATTATTTTTGCGGCAGCTTCTCTCTACTTAAAATATTCTAATTGGGTCATAATAAATACATCTAAGATTTGTCTCTCTATTATTGAGTTGTGGGATCTGGCTATTTTTTTCTGGCCAATTTGACTTTTTAGTAAAAGCTTTTAGGCTATGTTCCCATGATAAGTTTTTACGCTGTATATTTTTGAAAAAAAAAAAAAATGCAAGTAACCTACAGAATATACTCGTGAATAAGCCGAGTTTTTCAGCACTTTTTTTGTGCTGAAAATGCACCCCTTGGTTTATACACAAGTCATTGTCCCAGAAAGATGGCGGGGGGAGGGGGAGAGGCGGAGCAGCGGGCCACAGAGGCAGGAGTCGGCGGCTGCAACAAAAACATGTGCCACTGCTAAAGAGAAATGAATATTCACTGTGCTGGCAGTGAATATTAATTTTCTGTCATAGCGAGCACCGTTACAGTTGCCAGCTTCCAGCACATATCCTACTTACATTCCCTGCGCGCCCTTGATGCATCTCGTTGTGGCATCAGCAGCTCTCCCGGCCGAGTGATCACATGTCCCCGCTCATTAAGGTGATAAATATTCATCTCTCTCTCCACTCCTATAGGCTGGCGCCGGAACAAGATGCAGCGAGGGAGCGTAGGGAAGGTAAGTAGGATTTTTTTTTTTATAGGAACCATGCATACAAGGACAGAGATGGAGAGCCATGCATACAAGGATAGGGGATAAGGAGCCATGCATACAAGGACAGGGATGGGGAGCCATGCATACAAGGACAAGGGATAAGGAGCCATACATACAAGGATAGGGATGGGGAGTCATGCATACAAGGACAGGGATGGGGAGCCATGCATACCAGGATAGGAATGAGGGGACAATGCATACCTAGCTAATACAGGTCCTTCTCAAAAAATTAGCATATAGTGTTAAATTTCATTATTTACCATAATGTAATGATTACAATTAAACTTTCATATATTATAGATTCATTATCCACCAACTGAAATTTGTCAGGTCTTTTATTGTTTTAATACTGATGATTTTGGCATACAACTCCTGATAACCCAAAAAACCTGTCTCAATAAATTAGCATATCAAGAAAAGGTTCTCTAAACGACCTATTACCCTAATCTTCTGAATCAACTAATTAACTCTAAACACATGCAAAAGATACCTGAGGCTTTTATAAACTCCCTGCCTGGTTCATTACTCAAAACCCCCATCATGGGTAAGACTAGCGACCTGACAGATGTCAAGAAGGCCATCATTGACACCCTCAAGAGGGTAAGACCCAGAAAGAAATTTCTCAACAAATAGGCTGTTCCCAGAGTGCTGTATCAAGGCACCTCAATGGTAAGTCTGTTGGAAGGAAACAATGTGGCAGAAAACGCTGTACAACGAGAAGAGGAGACCGGACCCTGAGGAAGATTGTGGAGAAGGACCGATTCCAGACCTTGGGGAACCTGAGGAAGCAGTGGACTGAGTCTGGTGTGGAAACATCCAGAGCCACCGTGCACAGGCGTGTGCAGGAAATGGGCTACAGGTGCCGCATTCCCCAGGTAAAGCCACTTTTGAACCATAAACAGCGGCAGAGGCGCCTGACCTGGGCTACAGAGAAGCAGCACTGGACTGTTGCTAAGTGGTCCCAAGTACTTTTTTCTGATGAAAGCAAATTTTGCATGTCATTCGGAAATCAAGGTGCCAGAGTCTGGAGGAAGACTGGGGAGAAGGAAATGCCAAAATGCCTGAAGTCCAGTGTCAAGTACCCACAGTCAGTGATGGTGTGGGGTGCCATGTCAGCTGCTGGTGTTGGTCCACTGTGTTTCATCAAGGGCAGGGTCAATGCAGCTAGCTATCAGGAGATTTTGGAGCACTTCATGCTTCCATCGGCTGAAATGCTTTATGGAGATGAAGATTTCATTTTTCAGCACGACCTGGCACCTGCTCACAGTGCCAAAACCACTGGTAAATGGTTTACTGACCATGGTATTACTGTGCTCAATTGGCCTGCCAACTCTCCTGACCTGAACCCCATAGAGAATCTGTGGGATATTGTGAAGAGAAAGTTGAGAGACGCAAGACCCAACACTCTGGATGAGCTTAAGGCCGCTATTGAAGCATCCTGGGCCTCCATAACATCTCAGCAGTGTCACAGGCTGATTGCCTCCATGCCACGCCGCATTGAAGCAGTCATTTCTGCCAAAGGATTCCCGACCAAGTATTGAGTGCATAACTGAACATTATTTGATGTTTTTTTTGTTTATTAAAAAACACTTTTATTTGATTGGATGGGTGAAATATGCTAATTTATTGAGACAGGTTTTTTGGGTTATCAGGAGTTGTATGCCAAAATCATCAGTATTAAAACAATAAAAGACCTGACAAATTTCAGTTGGTGGATAATGAATCTATAATATATGAAAGTTTAATTGTAATCATTACATTATGGTAAATAATGAAATTTAACACTATATGCTAATTTTTTGAGAAGGACCTGTATTTGAGTCAATAACTTTTCCCAGTTTTTTGTGGCAAAATTAGGCATCTCGGCTTATACTCGGGTTGACCTATACACAAGTATATACGGTATTTTACTTACTGGGAGCAGAAATGATGCAGAAATGATGCAGAAAATCTGCAACATCAAAAACTTGCCAAAATCTCATGGTGGGAACTTACACTATTCTCCATCATGTGAACAATGCTAGACCATAGTTGGCAAAAATTTCAACATTTTACTGACTGCTATAATGAAGCGATTAGTACACATTAGTTCACCTCTGCTTCAAAAAAAAAAAAAAAGTTATTCTGAAAGTAAAAAGCAAATGAATGACAACCCCTGGCCCTTCCCTGGTGGTCAATTTAATTATTTGAGCTTAGACTCTAGAAATCTGAGATAAATATTTAGAAATATCCTGCAGTTTATACCTACATGACATGCTGCCAGGCAAAACAAGTCTGACTGGAGCAGTGATGACAGCCGAAAAGGGCAAAAATGGCAATCAGTCCAACCGTCTATGTATTGAAGGAATATCTTGCATTACTAATTTTACTAATTGTTGAGGTAGAACCCGAAACTGTGAATAAGTCTATGGGAATACTGGGAACACATCAGAGTCATTATGTAATGCATTAACAAACATGTTGGCTCTAAGTCCTGAGATAGAAGAGGTGTGGGGCTGAGATGACTTGATAAGGCTTTTCTCCAGCACACATGATCTAGAACATTTCTTTGCTAGCTTTTATCGATAGAGCAATTATATAAATTACAATTACACCCAGAGCATGTGCAATCTTGTGGCTTTTCAACATACAACTGCAAATTGTCAATTGTTGTGAAACCTGGAACAGAAGGCGCCATGGTAAATTAATGAACTGTTATGACTCCTGAATACAAATTGATTACATATATGCAATAAAACTGAAATGCACATAGACAACAACTGTATAACTGAGGACTGGTATGATGAAGACAAGCGACAGCCTATGATGATTCCACTAGGATTTTCTAACTTGTCATAAAAAAAATAAATGCTTATATGTGATTGTTTGCCCTGGACAAAATAACCTTGTCCATCCAAGACAGTACTGTAATATCCAGGGTAATTATACTACATATATATTGGTAAATTCATGTTATTCACGCCATACAGGTTAAAAGGGATATGGTTAAAAAACTGTTTTATATGGCAACTTTGGCAATGCAATACCCAGCACTTTGTGGTACAAGCCTGATACTTTGGACTTTTTTTATCCCTTTATTTCCATTGGAAGTGACAGATTATCATGTGACCAGTATTCAATAGGTGCTTAATCTGCAAACTAAAACAGGCAATAGTCAGGTATAATATGTTTATTAAGCAAAAAATACAGGATTCAATCAAGCTAAACATGGTGGTAGACGGGAAAACAATCTCAGGAGGCAGAGGCTAGGGAAGTGCTCTGTCATTGATAAAGCACTTAATGCCTAATTTGCATATTAATTAACATGTTGATTTGTCACGCATGCCTTGTTATACGATATTAAGGTGTTCATGGATTTAGCTTTCAAAGATCTGCATGCCCAAATGTGGAGTTTAGGGGGCAGGTGGAGGTGAGTGAACACTCATGAATGCCAATTGTTATATTCTCTACTGAACCCATGTTTAAAGGTTCTCTAATTGCAAATTGCCTTTTCAGAAAGGAAGAGGACTAGAACTCTATAGCGCCACCTGTTGGAAGCAGCGATCCTACAAGTCACCATCGACTTAACGAGTTTGGATATATGACTTTGGATAAAAGCCAAATCAGAATCTCAATATGCAGACACGGTGTCCTCAGGGTATTGCCCCTCGTTAGTGCAAAGTATGAGAACTGATTTGGCTAGGTGAGAGGCTCTGGACTGAGGTATAAGGGGTAACGTTTCTCCTTGTGGAGTATAGAGATTCTCACCACTGGAGATACAGTATGTGAAGACAGGGTGAGGGGAAATAACAGGGGTGGACAAATGCTTTAAACTTTCTTCTAATTCATTTTAATAACACTGCGCGGCACGGACACATTGTGCTCTTGAACTACATTTACTCTTTCTACACATTTCCTTATATTTTGAATAGAATTAAATGAAGGGACTTGTCAATGTAGTAAGAGAAGTTTAGAACTACAGCAACCATATATGCCAAAATTGCTTTCTCTTACAGTAGATCATTGGATACAAGATAGATCTCTCCTTGGAAAGTCTTATAATTACGAAAGGGATTAAATATAGTTACCATCCCACCCATTCAATTTTCACTTATATGATAAAGTTGAACATTAAACTAATCTTTTAGGCAACAGCAATAAACAAATGAACAGAAATATCGCAATCCAATAAAAATGACATTTTATTGTCCATTTACACCACCAGAAGTGTTCACAGAGGAAAATAGCAGCCACTTTACAGTGCTGTAGGTGTTGGGCATATTATCAGAGATCTCAGATTTCATCAGAGCTAATAAGATGCTGTAGCTTGTTCCCCCCAGTCAGAATACTTTAATGTGTACCACTCTCTGACCAGGCAGATGGCACACTTACTGTACAAGTAGCTGCGGGAATTTATCTAACAAAGATATTTGGCCTCATGAACATACCAAAGTGGAGGCGACATTTTCTGCACTAATAATAATAATAATAATAAAAAGCCTTTGCTGAAACCCGCTGGATCATTCATGCAAAAAAAAAAAAAAAAAAAAAAAAAAGATTGGCTTCCAGCTATAGTGTGAGATAATCTACACTATTCCAATACCCTCAGGATTGACAGCAGAGTATAGCTTGGAGGATATCCCAGTAATAAAACGTAACTGAGCTATCTACCAGACTAGATAAAAAGAAAAATCAAAGTAATAAAACGTAACTGGGATATCTACCAGACTAGACAAAAAGAAAAATCAAAGTAACATTTTTACCAAAACGTTCGCAACTTTCTGAAAACTAGGAACGTAATAGGCCCCATACTCAGCAGAGAGCCAATAGCTGGTGGCTGAACGATTAAGGTAGCTCTCTCCGACACCATACGCAGGAGGGTTCGCTCGGCTGAGAACTCCGAAGTACCACCAGACTCACGATGAAAACAAAAAGCAGTCAGAAATCGGACATGCCTCATCCTCATCTACCCTGATATTATCAGGAGAGCCCCATACAAATTAGACTGTTGACTGATTTTGGAGGGTTTGGCTGACAATTGTCTAATGTGTATGTGGGCATGAAGACAAAAAAAAGTGTCAGATCAAATTCTAACAATGCATTTTTATAATGTAATGTGGCAAACTAATTTGTGTATTATTCTAAGATGAAATTGTCCAAATGACTTGCGTAATTAAAATGCACATACATCATTTTTTATTAAAGAGAAAAAAAAAATAAAAAGTCAAGCCCAGTTTTTAATTTTTGAAGAAAAACATCCAGCACAACAACCGCAAACTAATGTCAAAGTTACAATTTTGGTATTTGTTATTTATACAATATAAATAAACTGGATTAATTAACAGGTCTTGTACTTTAGCCTTTTTCCTAACACTGTCAAATTATAATGCAACATCTAAGTACCTTTAAGACACAAAAGAGCACAGTGAGGTCAAAAATACTCTGTTGTAAAAAAAAATCAAAGTAATAAGCAAGTGCTAGTCAAAAGATGGAAAAAACAGGGTATTTAGTTGATACGTTTTTTTTGCAAAAAAATGTATACTAAGCTAGCCGGTCCATATGGATATTCCCTCTCTGAATCCTGCTTATACAGGTACTATACAGATGATCAGGTTTTTAAATACATCAGATAGGGATTATATACATTAGTTAGGACTGCTCTATATGGGTATACCTTGACGATTGGTAGAGCAGCTTAGTATACATTTTTTTGCAAAAAAACGTATCAACTAAATACCCTGTTTTTTTCCATCTTTTGACTAGCACTTGCTTATTACTGTGATTTTTTTTTACAACAGTATTTTTGACCTCACTGTGCTCTTTTGTGTCTTCAAGTTTCTTGGTGGTGTGAACATGTTCCTACAGACTTGTTCAATGTGCAAGTAGCCCATGTGTTTCTGGATCTAACTACCTTTATAGGTGTATTGTTTGTATAGAATCTGCTCTATAAATCATAGTAAAAATAGAAAAGCGCAGGACAAGAAGATGAAATAATAAAATGGAGGTCAACCTCTCATCATGGCCATTTTCCGTTCTCATTTTTTCCTCCCCTTCTTCCAAGAGCCATAACTTTTTTAATTTTTCCGTCAATATATCCTTTTGAGGGCTTGTTTTTTGCAAGACAGTGTACAGGAAAAAAGGTAAAAAAAAAATTCCAAGGGTGGTGAAATCATGAAATCAGGGCTGTGGAGTTGGAGTTGTCTATTTTGGTGGGAGTCGGTATAAAATGGACAGACTCCTAAAATACATAATAAATTGGGTACAGTAGTTCAATGCATGATGTGCTATAAATGTTTTCATAGGAATTTAGGAAAGTTATGAAATGTCCTATAAATGTCTGTTCTGCTCCTAATCTAAGGTTCTCGGATTTTAGTGGAGATGAATCTGTGCTGCACTTTATTGTACATAATCAGTAGTGACTAATGCAGTGGGGTCGGAGTCAGGGAAATTGAGGAATCAGAGTTAGAGGTTTGGCTTACCGACTCCACAACCCTGGGTGAAAGTGAGAAAAAAACAAAACAATGACAATTTTTTTTTTTATTAACCATGTTCACTATATGTAAAACTGACCTGGAGTTATGATTCACAATGTCAGTACGAGTACGCAGATAAAAAGCATGTATAGTTTATTTTTTATTTAGGTGGTGAAAAAAAATTCAGAAACTAAATGAAAAAAGAAGTTTTTATGTTTGTTGCCATTTTCCAAGACCTGTATGTAGAGTTTCCATTTTTTGTGATCTAGGGTTTGGTGATGGCTTATTTTTTGCGCCCTAAGCTGACAATTTTATTTATATCATTTTGGAGTAGATAGGATGTTTAGATGCGCTCTTATTGCATTTTATTGTAATGTTGCGGAGGTCAAAAAAAGTAATTATGGCGTTTCGATTTTCTCGCAACGCTGTTTAATGATTGGATTGTTATTTGACATTTTGATAGATCAGGCGTTTTTGAACACAGCGATACCAAACATCTATTTTTTTGTTTATAGTTTTATTTTCACTGGTGCAAAAGGGGGTATTTGATCTTGTGTTCCCCCCACTTTTTATTTTATTTAACTGACTCTTAGGGGACTTGAAGCTGTGATCGACTGATTGCTTGTGCTATACATAGCAGGGATTGCTATATATAGCAAAAAATCTCGATCTATGAACGCCAGTCATGGGCCAGTGTTCAAGGAATATTGTAATGACAGTCACACGGGTCTTCAGCAGATGCCCGGCTGTCATAATCTATCGGCATCCCACAATAACTTGACAGGGGCGCCAATGGCCGAGATTTAAGACGCGCTTCCGGACGCCGGATATTAAATCCTGCTGTCAGGGATTAACAGCGGGATTTAACTGGTTAACATGTCATCTGACGTTAAGGGTTTAAAAAGAAAAACTATTACCATCACAAGGCAAAGACTTTAGAATCAAAGAAGGAATGATTATTTTAAAGGAGACATAAATTAACTTTGCATAAAGCTTTGAGTAGCAAGTAATTCAATCATTAACTTAAAGCACCACTCCAGCGTTTTGTAATCTCCCTTTCAGTGTTGGAGTGGTTCAACTAATGTAAGCTCCCCAACCCTAGTAATGTACTTACGAGTGGCCATCTTCAGCTGTTCCCAGTGCTGCTCCAAACTCGCACCGTCATCTTGTGACTATAACTTCTGAGTGACCGGAGGTGAGAGCTAATAGTCACAAGCTCTCAGCGTAAGTCTAGGAGATCCTCGCTGTCATTGACTTACATGGAACTGTGACTTCAGGCTCACCCAGCAGACACTGGAGCGATCCAGCTGCCACAATCTGCAGAAGACTCACCGGAGCAGTGCTGGGAACAGATGAAGATGGCAGCTGCTAAGTATATTACTAGGGGCAAGAAACTTACCTTAGAGGCACCACTCCAGTGCTGAAAAAAAAAAAAAAAAAGATGGAGTGGTGTCTTAAAGGTTTTGTTTTTGCTGTTTGGCACATCATGAATTTGTATATAAAAATTTTCAGTTGTAATAATGTAATAAATGGCTCGTGCTAGGCACACAGGAATTTATGATTGTATGGTCCCCAAATTCCCCAAGCGCAGGAAGAATCATTACAAGGCTTTGCAGAACATGCTGGTCGAAAGATTACTGCTGAAATTAATTTGTGCCTCGTGTCCATAACGTCAACCAGAGGTATGCGATAAATCGCCCATAATGGATGATATTGACGTTGATTCTGGGCTACATTCTTTAGTACAATTTGTAATAAATAAGCCATACATTGTATAAAACATCATGTTTATTGCCAATTTAAGAGCGGATCATGATGGATCTAGGCAATATTCAATGCTAGGTCAGTAGGCTTGCATGGACTATGTAACCTACCTGGACATCAATACTATTCCAATAACTGTCCGCATCCAAATACAACTAGTGACTAATGCAGAAACAAGACTGGTCCTATTTATACAGAATGCACAATTCATCTAAAATAATTTAATACATTTACTGTAGAAAAATATTCTTCTGTGTTTTAAATTAAAATAATTCTCGGTAACATTGGCTTTGTGAGTAGGAAACATTCACAACACTATTAAGCACTAATCTCTGATCCACATGGAATTGGATTTGGAATGGCGAAGTACCTGCCTACATTACTACACAACCTGCATGACCTGTTATTAAAGGTTTAGTAAGAATATTCATTGCAGGTGAAGTGTAATTTTACCCAAAGGATCCCAAACTATAAAATACCTGAAGCTGAAAATAGCAAACATGTCATCCTGCCATCATTTCCAGTGCATGTAACAGATTTGACATATTATACCAAGGGTAAAAAAAACAGATCCAGAATGACCCTTTCCTAATTTAATGCGTGATTAGACCTTTCTGGAACCCAATGTCTGTATTTTGCAGATCCTGACCATTAGAATGAAAGAAACTTCTGAGGAACGCTTGCATCTCTTGTGTAACAGATCCAGAAGCCATAATAGCAATGTGACGTTATCCTGAGGGCAGTAGCTTAGATCTGGAGGTCTCACAGCTGCAATAGCGCTCACTGGTTAAATGTCTTATTTTATAAGTGACGTACAATTATTCGTAACGTTGCTACCTAGTGCAATATTTCAAAATGGCAAAACCAGAGCGTCATTTCAATTTCAGTGCCGCACTAGGTGGAAAGGAACATATGACCATACCTCAAATTAATTCTACGCATAACTATAGGAATAAAAACTACATTTTTGTAGCATATACAACAATAATAAAATAATATAGTACAACAAAAATGGAAATAACTCCCTGTAAATCCTCATGCAAATGGTCCTACTACAGACCTGTATTGCACCAAGCAAGAATATGGCCCACATATCTATGAGTCCACACTGTACCTTTGCCTTCATATATGCCATTATATAAGCAGAGACATGAGGATATTATTCTTCATACATTCCTATCAAAGTTGTGAAAAGAAGAAAAAGATATATATCTGTGTCATGTTAAAAAAAACAATATGGCACAGAATGGTGAACAGGGGCGTGTGGCTCTATAACACAAGCTCCTGGGGATACCACGCACTGTCATACAAGTATAGCTCAAGATTTTGCGGTGTCCATAAAGTGAGGTTAAGATACTGTAGAAAAGCATTTTCTCCTACAACAGAAACCATGTAATCTGATCAGTGCAATATATTGGGCAAGCGAAGTTAAAATAAATGAAACTTTTTTTTTTCCTACTCCACACTGATGAGGGGCAAATACCCCGAAACAGCTGTCTGTGGATGGATACCATGTTTTGGCATAGGTGGTTTTCCTTTTAGATGCTGCCCTTCCCATGGTTGTTCCATCCCGGTGAAAGACCTGGCTATTCATTGCTTGCGTTGAGAAACATGTGATGGTGTCTCCGCAGCTTTTCTACATGTATTTGCATATTTCCCATAAGGGATGGGGGCAGTGTTCTGGATCACTGCGTTGAGAAACACGTGATGGTGTCTCCGCAGTGTTGGATGTTTTGATCTCCCCGAGGTCATTCATCCTTATGTTTATAGTCGTTTTACCAGGCACTGCTCCTAATAGCCAGTTTCCTACTCCACACTGATGAGGGGCAAATACCCCGAAACAGCTGTCTGTGGATGGATACCATGTTTTGGCATAGGTGGTTTTCCTTTTTGGATGCTGCCCTTCCCATGGTTGTTCTATCCCGGTTAAAGACCTGGCTATTCATTGCTTGCGTTGAGAAACACGTGATGGTGTCTCCGCGGCTTTTCTACATGCAATTATATAAGCAGAGACATGAGGATATTATTCTTCATACATTCCTATCAAAGTTGTGAAAAGAAGAAAAAAATATATATCTGTGTCATGTTAAAAAAACCCAATATGGCACAGAATGGTGAACAGGGGCGTGTGGCTCTATAACACAAGCCCCTGGGGATACCACGCACTGTCATACAAGTCATACAAGCATAGCTCAAGATTTTGCGGTGTCCATAAAGTGAGGTTAAGATACTGTAGAAAAGCATTTTCTCCTACAACAGAAACCATGTAATCTGATCAGTGCAATATATTGGGCAAGCAAAGTTAAAATAAATGAAACTTTGTATCACACATATTTTGGACTTAATCTCAGTATATAGACCAAAAATTAATAAAAGATTCTGGAGCGCATGAGGGCAAAATAGAGGTGTCTTAAAATTGTAATTTATAGACTAGCTCACTAACCACCACTCCCTGCACTGTTGCCGTATACTAAGCATTGATCCTATATCTTCTGTCAAATAGAGGCGGGAGGGGGATCAGATAGCACTTCTTGGTCCATTATCAATACTTTCCAGCAATATTTCCATAACCATACTGAGCGTCCCAAAAGTGTGGAGATGCATCATGGTGACAATTGGTGGCCTCCTGGCTTCCTTCTGAACACATACATACTGCACACATACACACAAGTATTGCAAAAAGCCCAAATATACAAGTTACACACTGGCTTGCAGTTTCATCTTTTAAGTATATATTTTTAATAAAATGTTTTCTACTGAGGGGAGTTACTCGATGCTTTGGTGCCGATGCTTAAGTGAATTTATTTTGAAATATTGAACAGTCATAGAGTTGCTTTTTCCACATCAGGGGTGGGGAATCTTTTTTCTGCCAAGGGCCATTTGGATATTTATTTATACCATCCCTCGGGGGCCGTACAAATTGCGCACTAACTCCGCCCACAAAGTACGTTCTGATGCTGGCACTGGTGTCAGGACGTAATCTTTCATTGCACGAGCCTAAGCGTTCGGTAGTGAACATGGTGTGCACGTGCTCAGAAGGAAGGAGAAATTAATGGGCAGGTGGTCGTCAAAATACAGCTGCTGGCCCAAGCACTTCGGCCCCCAGGAATCAGCCTGGGTGGTGGGTGAATAAAATGGCATCGAGGGCCTCTGGTTCCCCATCCACGTTTTATATAGTCTATAGTCTACTGTTTTATTAGCTAGTACCTGTAACAACTGCATTTTACAAAAGCTATTTATAAATATATATATTTACATTTTATAAATCCCCATCTGATATAATTTAAACATATAGATTAAATATATTTAAATTATATGTTATAAATATATTTATATATATGTAGTTCTAAAACATCTAAAAAATTTGTACGCTTAATACATTAAAATCCAAACTCGGAGGATTTAAAGAGAAATTTAGAAGTACAGAAGCCGCACGTATCATCATCAACATCTCACAGTAGACACCGATGTCAACAAAAAAATGTCACTGCTGCCGATGTCATGGTAAAACAACACAAATTCATGTGCACAGTAAGTAAGAGGTTGAACAAATAAAACACACTTTTTTCAATGTGGTCTCTATCTAGAGAAGGGTCGCTGGTAGAATAACTTCCTTACATAAATTATGGTGTATAGTGTTCAAAGTCTCATTCTCATGACTGGGCAGCACAAAAAATAAAGAAAAAAGTGGACTTTATTGCCTGAACGGCGTGGCAACGTTTCGGATACAACAATCCTTTTTCAAGCGACAGAATACTAAAAACCGTGTATGTATGTGTGTATATATATATATATATATATATATATATATATATATATATATATATATCCCCATCCTAAAACATGTGCTAAGATATGTAAAATAAAAATAACATACTCACCTCCCGCAGCAGCACTGCACTGTTCCAGCGATGCTGTGTCTCTCGGGGCTCACATAACACTGTTATGTCACATGAGCCCTGCAGCCAATCAGCAGCTGCTATTGGGTTCTCACTTCCTCCGCTTGTCTGAGGCTTGTTCAGGTACGCAGCAGGCGAATAGAAGTTGCCAACTGGCTGCTGGACTCGCGAACCCTGTTAGACACAGCATCACTGGAATGGCGCCACTGCAGGAGATGAGGGTATGTTGTTTTTATTTTACAATCGGGAGTACTTCATTGGACAGTGGACAACCCCTTTAATTCTACTGCTCCAAAAGGGAACAGTCTTCACTATTAGAGACATTCCTCAGGAACATGCACAAAATATGTTGCAGAACTGCTCCTCAGAATAGCTCTGTCCTAAAATCGTGTGCTTCGCCAAAGGAAGTCCTAACTATAAAACACGTCACATACTTATCTCTGCGATGTAACTATGAAACTCTGATGTCAGAAAAAAAGGAGTATATCGTTTTGGAAGGATTTATGATGAAACAAGAATAGTTCCAGGGAACCTTCACTAATGCGGCTTCTAGTTGTAAATCAAGCGTCTCCCCTCCTATATTTCCTAGGGTAATACAGTAGTGGCACCGACTCTGCTATGCCAGGATGGACATACCTACATAGGATGTAACCAACTGTCTGTGTCCTGTATCATGCTGCAAGCAATCACACACGTACAATTTTACATGGAACCAACGTCTATTTCTATTTTCTCTACAAATTAGGACAAAGAACTGCTCAATCGGGCCTTTAAAGTAACCCTACAGACAACACTGGAAATGTCCTGGTGCCCACTTCGTCAACGATTCTGCGGCTGTTTTTGGTCCCCCATTTGCACCCTCACAAGGAGGGCACCAGATACGCTGACTTTATATTTGTCATTAGTGAGAACTATTCAAATTTTCATTGGAAGGTCACTTTAAAATCAAGTTGTCTAGTGAGATGTGCTTTGTAAATGTTACTGCCTTTTGCGATACAGCCTCTCCCCCCTGTTGAGGTTCTGTACAGTCTACAGGTGGCCACAGTGTAGTCTATAGAGGTGTCCATGGAGAAAGGTGGGGAATACACCCCACTTTGTAATGTGATGGAATATTAAAGAGATATTCCCTTATCCAGCAGATTGGGAATAACTTGCTGATTCCTGGGGTTTTGATCGCTGGTACCTCCAGCAATCACAAGTTCTGCGTTTTTGAACCCCAAGAACTTGACTCTGCGAGGCCCATCTTGAATAGAGCAGAGGTGCACATGGTTTATTTCCGCTTCTTTCATTGTCATTGGGACTGCAGGAGGTCGAACATGCGCACCTCTGCTCCATTTAGGATGGGGCTACAAATTCCTAATCTTGAAACGGAAGGGGTCCCATCGACAGCAAATTATTCCCTAGTACGGGATAGTAGAAATATTTTTTTGGGGAGGTGAATAAATATTCTAAATATATAAACAAGTTCACTTATTTTTTACTGGAGAACTTACTTGTATGAGTAAATTCATATGCGGCAGATTATTTCTGCAGGAAATTCAAGGTGAAACCTGAGCCAAATCCACACCGAACTGTGTGCATTGGTCTCTGAATATTCCTGCTGAAGTGGGAAAAAGGTAATTGGTATAAAATCTGCACTTATGGCTTTTGTTACAAAATCTGCAGGAATCGATAGGAAGAACATTTGCCTGTGACATGCTGTGGATTTAAAACTCTGCAACTCAGATCATTTCCACATACAAAAAGTCTGCAGAATGTGGAATTATATCCAATAGCCTGCTAATGGTTAATGGTTCAAAAAACATGAAAAATGTATGACCAGTGTGGATTCTGCGCTATATTATTCACCTCCTCACCTACACACAACCTTACGGAGCAAACTAAGCAACTGGCTTTACCGTATCATCATTAAATTGTATCTAAGCTAAACACTTCAGATAAAGGGGTTATCCACTGCTTAGATAACTACTTCTTAAAGGCGGTAGTCTTCCGAGTAAAATAATTAAAAAGCTTACATTCAGTCTCCCGCACTGGCGCTATGCCAGCACCAAGCTTCCTCCATGCTCACGTGACATTATTATGGTCACGCACCCAATTGGAAGATGATACTGGTGTTTTCCCACATTTCACTTGGTCGCAATGGACATCTGGAGGGAGGACAGAGTCCTGCAGTTAACTAGTGGCCACTAATTGGCTTTAGATCAATGTCATGTGAACGCAGGAAGACGGAGCACCGCCATTGCAGGAATCCTGCCAATGCAGAAGGAGAGTATAAGACTTTTCTAATTTACTAGCGCTAGAAGGGGTTTTCCAAGTAGTAGACAACACCTTTAAGAATATAAGCAACATCACAAAATTGACATAAAGGTAGAACTTATAAGCACATTATGGGATGTGGTGATAAATTAGTTGTAGCTGGGAGACTGGCATTAATATCAAGTGTGTTTTCTAGATGAACAAGGCACTTCACCCGGTTTCCCACAAAGATGCTGGCTGCAGCGAAGTCCTTCATACAAGTACCATGGATTCTCCTGTAACATAGCTATTAGCACCTAGACAGACTTAGTCGCCACCTAGGCATGTTTGACAACAGTTTGTGAGTCTTGAATAGAGACTTTACATCAGGCATTAGCAAGCTATAGTTCCTCTGGCATAGGCATGCTGAGATTTGAAGTCCTGCAACAGCCACAAAGCCCTAACTTTGCAAAAATAAAACAAAATTGCATACATTTTGCAGACCTCTGATTTGTGCAGGAACGGTGGTTGTGATGAAACCAGAGGTTACATTTCGTTGAAGACAAATGAACAACTCTTTTTGTAGAGTTTACTACCACATCTTCCCTAAAATACTTAGTGTTGCTTAGAGAGTTCTCAGGAGAAATAGTAAAAAAAAAAAAATACATGATAGTGCCAACACAAGCAGCCCAAGTGTATTTTTGTAATGTATTTCCTTCTTTGGCACCAGTCATGGAATTGCACTCCCCCGTGATATTCCATTTTAATATTTTGCTAAAAGGTGTCTGGGTTAGGCCCTTTATTTAGGGATAAAGATTTTCACAAAACCCTTTGCTGCTCTAAATGTTGTAAAACAGGCAGAAAAGAGCAAAGGTAGGTAACACCTCGACATAACATATTTGAGGCTCAACCATATGTTGTTTTTACAGTCATTATCACTAGTTGAGACGCTTCTATAACGTAACCATTTAAATACAATCTGTGCAGCTTATTGGTTCACAAAGCTGTCATTGAAGAGCTTTGGATACCCCTACTCAATGTTCAGACTCACCTGCAGCGGTCATCTTTTCTGTAAGGTCTACCTTATGAATAACCGTCTGATGGTTGCAGAACAAGTACAAGGAACCATTTCTACAACCTAAGGATTAAGGCGCTGGCTATCCTTGCAGCCTGAGGAATTCTTAAGCCAGCTAGTACCTAATACAGTCTTTGCCGCCCCCAATGGATGAGGCATGTATCCCTTGTCTCCAATCCTAAGAATCTATAAATCTGCAGGCTGGAAGTGAACTTTGGCAAATGAGACAAAGATTACAACAGGTTCACAGTGAAAAAAGACAAGTGCATTGTCAGATGTGGACACACAAGCACACAGTTTTCCTCACATTCTGCTCAGGAAATTCCACAGAATCAAAGGCAGTTGAGGAAATGGGTCGAAAAGGCAAAGACTGATGTCTGCGGACAGGATGTGGTTCCCCATGCAACTCTCGTTGGATGCTAGGGGATCTCAGAGAGTCTGTCGAAAACACTTCCTAGTTAGAGTGTAAAAGTAAAATGCGCTGAAGATGAACCTTGAGAGATCCTTGTAGGACGATCCCCTGCTCTGTTTGTCAGTCGCCATTTACTGAAGGTGAGCGAGGAATTGTAGAAAGCGAGAGATCAGGTCATGGTGTGGAATGGAAGGAAAGAGTGGAGCTGCAGAATTTGTGTTGCCCTTTTACGTCCCTGTGAGTGGTAATGAGGATCCCATGGAGAACTGCCTCTCCCACCAGCTGCTGGAGACATGTCACTTGCTCACAAGAGAAGACATACAGCGCATAATAACGTACAAGGCAATGCCCTCGCTCCCTGCTGTGGCCCATACTTCTGGCTCTTTGGTCAGTTTTTAGAGAAGCTTTATATTTTGTGTCTTTTGAAGAAGAAAAAAATATTTTGCAGTGTTTATCCCAATAAAATATAAAAAGAAGAAAAAGACAAAAAAAGCATAATGTCTTGTTCACAATAAATAATTTGCAAGTACCGCCTGTGAGTATTTTGATTTCAAGTGCCAGGGTGAAAAGAGGCTTCTCTGGGCTTTCATTTTACAGGTGAGACAGTCTCTCGGGCAGGGCAGCACGGACACTGTGTACAGCACCACACATACACTCCCCTGCCAAGCGCTCCATTTCTGGTGCCAGGCTTTGGCACCACTGAGTCCCCTTGCAACTGCACTGCTGCAGATGATGTAGGTAGCTTCCTTATTGTTCTGGGTACTCTGTGTGGGGTCAACATGAGGCTTACAATTCCTCCTATCCCCTAAAAGCACAGATTCCTGCTAACTGCTGGTTGAACCATCACTGAGGAAGTAGGTGGTCATTTCTCCTTTGCCTTTGACTTTAACAACTCCTCGAAACTCCAGCTGATAACCTTTGGCTGCCAATACCTGGTACAGATCAGTTGTAACCTAAAGGAGAACAAACATTTTTATTTGCATTTATAAGAGTAAAGGTGGTGTTCACTACTTACCTGCTGAAGTACTCCACATAAAAACAAAAAAAAAAACATATACTCAACTTCCGCACCAGCTCCGCTCCTCCGCTGTTAGCGCTGTGCCTCTCAGCAGTCATCGATTGTCTGTAGCCTTCATTATTCTTTAAGCAGAAACATCCGCTCTTTAAAAAATACTGAAAGACTGCAGCTGTTATGTGACAATGTCATTTCTATGCCGAAAGTCACATCGCTGACATTGGAAGAGGGATGCCGGTTCAGGAGGTGAGTATGTTTCTTTTATTTTATGTGGGGCACTTTAGCAGTTGAGGCATTGTCTAGTAGTGACCATCACCTATAAAATACATGGGTTGTAAAGAGTTATCTTCAAAAGATCGTGCGACCAAGCTACAGTGCAATTAATGGAACAGGACTTAAAAATGCACATTGGTCAAAAATAACTATGGATACTTACATTTATAGCAAGAAGTAGTTAACCCAGTAATATGACTAAGGCTAGTTTCACAATAGCGTTTTGCTGAGCCGCGGACTTCCTCTGTGAAGCCCCGCCCATGGCCACAAGCTCTGCCCACTTCCGCATGCGGCCTGCGTACCTATCTTTAACATTAGGTGCGCAGGTCATGCGGATGTATGTGGATGCCTCTGCATGCGTCGTTTTGACGATGTGGCGACCAGCGTCAAACGCAGCTGGTTGGAAGTTCTTTTTTTCTCTGCTGCATCAAAACGACGCATGCGGAGGCATCCGCATACATCTGCATGACCTGTGTACCTAATGTTAAATATAGGTACACAGGCTGCATGCGGAAGTGTGCGGAGCTGAGCGACGGAGGTGCGGCCGTGGGCGGGGCTTCACAGAGGAAGTCCGCAGCCTAGGTATGTGCTGCAGCTGAACTGCCAGTACAGGTACTCTATGTCCCAAACAACTGTATTCACAGAATAACCAAAGAAAGTGCTAGGGTAGAAGTAAATGTTTATTATCGAGTACAAAGTGAAACACAGACAATTAAAAACCACAAAAAAATGACAGAATTTTGCAAAGTACACACATCAGCTCTAAGATAGTGATTAAAACGATACCTTTGGTGAACAAGTCCATATTGTGTAATGAAAATTTGAGGTTTTCTTATAATATAGGTTTGTGCACTGGGTTGGGACTGTGAGGTGGGACTGTGGGTAGGAGGTCTCCAGCTAAGCCATGGCCCCTCCACTCCTCCTGTTTGTCTTTATCGTCCTCCAGGTTCAACCCCTTAGTGACGGAGCCAATTTGCAGCTTAACCCCTTCTTGACATGCGCCGTACTAGGTCAACGGAGCAGCTGGTCACAGGAGGCAGGAGCCGGCGGCTGCGGCTAAAGCTTGTGCCTGGTGCTAAAGAGAAATGAATATTCACTACACTGGCATTGAGTATTCATTTCTCTTATAGAACGCACAATTACAGCCGTCGGCTTCCAGCAGCTGCTGGGTTATCACGAGTGCCCGCTCATTAAGGTAACGAATATTCACCTCTCTCCATTCCCATAGGAATTACCTTAATAAGCAGGGACACGTGATCTTTGGCCGGAAGTGCTGCTGGCACAAGAATGATATGCTGCAGGATTTATTTTTTTATAGGGATGAGGAACCATGCAGACAAGAACGGGGTACAATGCATTCAGGGATGAGGTGCCATGCAGACAAGGACTGGGAGTCATGCAGACGAGGACAGGGACCGAGAGCCATGCAGACAAGGATAGTGATGGGGAGCAATGCAGACAAGGATAGTGATGGGGAGCCATGCAGACAAGGACAGGGATGGAGTGCCATGCAGACAAGAATGGGGAGACATGCATACAAAAACAGGGATGGGGAGCCATGCATTCAAGAACAGGGATGGGGAGCCACGTAGACAAGGACAGGAGTGGGGTACCATGCATTCAAGGACAGGGATGGAGTGCCATGCATACAAGGACAAGGATGGAGTGCCATGCAGACAAGGACGGGGAGCCGTGCAGACAAGGACAGTGATGGGGAACCATGCAGACAAGGACAGGGATTGGGAGCCATGCAGACAAGGACAGGGATGAGGAACTATGCATACCAGGATAGGGATGAGGGGACAATGCATACCCGGCTTATACTCGAGTCAATACGTTTTCCCAGTTTTTCGTGGAAAAATTAGGCGTCTCGGGTTATACTCGGGTTGGCTTATACACGAGTATATACGTTACTATGAAGGTGGTGGAAAAAGAAGGTGGAAACAAATGAATTCTGGCTGATTTAAAGAAAACATATGCTTAGGACCTAAAGTGATTGCATACCACATAGTCCACGTCAAAATTTATAGACCCGGGTTCAGGGTGCTGAAAACATTGCTCCTGCGACCCAACAATGCAGCAAGCATGTTGACGTGCTCCTTCAGGAAGTTTAACATGTCAAAATGCAAGGAGTGTGGGGCAGCAGGAGCATTGTTTTCAGTACACTATGTGGTATCTATCGATCTGCTTGTAAAACTCTGTGTGCGACAATGAAAATTATGAATTTATGCTCTAGCACTTGCTTTGGTTATTCTGTGAATACAATTATATCTATGTGACTCTACTTTGGAATCAAAGGCAGTAGCTCACTGACTGTGACTATCCTAATCCACATCAGCTCTCTTAGAGAACCCCTTTCTCATTTCACTTATCTCTTAGAAATTCATCTGACTCATTTGTTCCTATGGATGTGGTGTCCATAAGTATCAGAATGACCAGAGAGGTTATTCTTCCTCTTTACTCAATAAACCCATACATTATTAGGAAGCGCATGTATATGGTGGAAGCTGATCGTGACTACTCGACCTCGGATGACTGTTTGCAATAGTCGTCTAAAATATAAAAGTCATTTAAAATATAAAATACTAACCTGTATGCGGTCTGGAACTCCAGTGCTGTCCATTCGGCTTGCTACATTCACAGTGTTTCCCCAAATATCATACTGCGGTTTACGAGCTCCAATAACACCAGCAACCACAGGACCAATGTTAAGTCCTGCAGAAGAAACATAGAAAATATAAGATTTAAGACATTAAGATATTTGCCTCACAGGATGTTAAAGTGGCAGAAAGTTACAGAAGACAGGAAACATAACATCCATTACACAATTACATATTAATGCCACCTTGATAATGATGGAACAAGGCACTTGGCATGTGTTACATACAGCACGATTATTTATCTCAATGAAGATTATGGACAACTCAGCACTTGTGAATGCTATTCATTTCATGATGGAAACGTACATTATTCCTTGTGTTCTTGAGACGGTTAAATGAAAGTTGAATTTATAGAAGTCAAGGCAAGGTGAATTGAGCACATTATATTACGAAGGAAAATCATGCTCCGACATTGTAATACTCACCAATCTTCATCTGGAAGTTATTGAAGGAGTGCTCATTGATATACTTCATCTGTTCCATTAGCTTCATCGCATAGTCGGCCAAGGCGGTAATGTGCGATTTGCCCTCTTTGTCGTAAGTTGTATCATTTAGCCCTGAAGCCGCCATGTAGGTGCTACCAATGGTTTTGATTTTCTCTAACTGCTTGAACTTTTCTTCACTTATGATCTGTTGAAAACATTAGAGAGGTTACCAAGATCTAGACATTTATCTAGATATTATCTCGTCCTCAGCTTTCCAACACATAGGAAGTAAAAAATACTTATTTCAAGGTTGGAATAAAATGAAAAAAAAACAAAAAAACAAAACAAAACCCCAAACAACTCGAAGGATAAATGTGTTCTTTCCACACAATTCAGAAGGAAATAAACATTTTAGTCAATATGTATTAACATACATTGTGTAAATATGTATAAAATTTTTTTTTACCCAATATATTGTTACCCATTTATCATAAAAAAAGTGATTATAAATTGGAATAATCTCCCAACCTTCCAGCTGGTCTCTCTCTTCCAGAAGTTACGTATTATTCATTTAATTTTAATTATTTTCTTCTGACGAGGATATTTTTAGTGGAGTGGGAAATTATTTCCTCACATAATAGCTGTGAATTCACTGTAAGGTTGCCGTACACCTTCAATAACTGTAGGAGTACTCTACTCAACTCTCCTAAGCACATGCTTACCTGACCAAGGGTGCATGTGTCTTAATTGGGCGAGCAAAATAAACCACTGTCAGAGGATTCTAAGCTTCTGTGGGAACAAAGGCTTGGACATATTGAATGCCAACATGCTCAATCTCCCTCTGACACCTTACCCTGCTAAAAACCATGAGCAGTAGTTGACCTTGCAAAAAACAGGTGCTTCTCACAAAATTAGAATATCATCAAAAAGTTAATTTTAGTTCTTCAATATAGAGTCATTCCAAACAGAGTGATCTATTTTCTGTTAAAATTTCTGTTTCTGTTAATGTTGATGATTATGGCTTACAGCCAATGAAAACCCAAAAGTTATTATCTCAGTAAATTCAAATACTTTATAACACCAGCTTGAAAAATGATTTTAAAATCTGAAATGTTGGCCTACTGAAATGTATGTTCAGTAAATGCACTCAATACTTGGTCGGGGCTCATTTTGCATCAATTACTGCATCAATGTGGCGGGGCATGGAGGCGATCAGCCTGTGGTACTGCTGAGGTGTTATGGAAGCCCAGGTTGCTTTGATAGCAGCCTTCAGCTCATCTGCACTGTTGGGTCTGATGTCTCATCTCCCTCTTGACAATACCCCATGAATTCTCTTTGGGGTTAAGGCCAGGCGAGTTTTCTGGCCAATCAAGCACAGCGATACTGTTGTTTTTAAACCAGGAATTGGTTCTTTTGGCAGTGTGGACAGGTGCCAAGTCCTGCTGGAGAATTAAATTTCCATCCCTAAAAAACATCCCAGCAGAGGGAAGCATGAAGTGCTCTAAAATTTCCTTGTAGACGGATGTGCTGCCTTTGGTCTTGCAAAAACACAGTGGACCTACACCACAGATGACATGGCTCCCCAAACAATCACTGATTGTGGTAACTTCACACTAGACCTCAAGCAGCTTGGATTGTGGCCTCTCCATTCTTCCTCCAGACTCTGGGACCTTGATTTCCAAATGAAATGCAAAATTTACTTTCCTTGTAGTGTGTGTCAATGACTGCCTTGTGGACATCTGTCAAATCAGCAGTCTTCCCCATGATTGTGGAGCCTACTGAAACAGACTAAGGGACCTTTTTAAATGCTAAGGAAACCTTTGCAGGTGTTTTTTGTTAATTATTCTAAAGTACTGATATAATTACTTTGGGGATTTCATTGGCTGTAAGCCATAACCATCAACATTAACAGAAAAACACTTGAAATAGATCACTCTGTTTGTAATGACTCTATATACGAGTTTCACTTTTTGTATTGAAGAACAGAAATAAATGAACTTTTTGCTATTCTAATTTTGTAAGAAGCACCCGTATAATGTACTTTTTAAGTCAATTATTGTATTTTCTGGCATATAAGACTACTTTTTAACTCTTGAAAATCTTCTCAAAAGTCGGGTATCGTCTTATACGCCAGGTGTCGTCTTATAGGGCAGGTGCGGAGTAATCTGTGGTCGCCGCATATTGTGGGGGGGAGCGATCCCAATGACAAGGTGAGGGGGCACCTCGGGAAGGTGTAAGTGAGGCAGAGAAGGAGAGAATAGGATACAAGGGTGAGCCAGATTAGTGAAAGAGGAGTGTTTTTCTAGGCACAGCACCGCTCTCTCTTTTTTGCATAACCCTGGCATCCCAGACGCTGACAGTTTGCTTCACTTACACCTTCCTGGTGAGGCGCTCCCTCACCTCGTCATCGGGACCACTCCCCCCCACTATATACTTCGACCGCAGATTGCTCCGCACCCACCCTATAAGACGACACCCGGCATATAAGACAACCCCCGACTTTTGAGAAGATTTTATATTTTAACTGAAAAAGTTGGGGGTCGTCTTATACGCCCAGTCGTCTTATACGCCGGAAAATACGGTAAATTAATTCACTGCAATTCATCTAGAAATATGTAACCACACTTACAATCAAAACATTTAAATGGTTAGTAAAACATGCAATATAATGGAAAAATACATAGGGTATAAAGAAACCTACAACTATAAGCCTGTAGTGCAATGCATGTTTCTCTCCACAGGATGGGACCATGCTGAAGGCGCCTGAACAGCATTCAATCTGTGATCTAATTAACAATCCCCAGGTCCGCCAATGCCAATTTTTGGTTTGATTTAGGGCAAAATCAATGAAAAGCAGCTTCTAGCTTATGGAACATGCCAATCAAAAAGCCATTTGTAGAACACATACAAATATGTGTTACTACATCTTCAAGCAAATGCGCTTATTCAGACTGGCTGTCAAAATAAGGCAAACATAAAAAAACAAAAACATAAAGGCTGCGATTTTATGTAATGTGGGTGAAAGTTTTTCATGGATAAGTCATTGAAGTAAATGGAGCCATATTTTACATAGTTGTGTAAATGTAGTTATCAATTTTGTACTTTCTTCTGCACACAGAAGTGATTCTCCTATTGAATAAAACTGATGCCCATCACCAGGAGGATAGGGACAATATAGGACATTGGTAATCAAGAGTATCACTTATATTAGGTAAAACTAAAGATGTAGCTGGGCAAAGTTTGTAAATCACATCAGTCATCAGCAGTCTTCCAAAAATGGTGGATAAAGTTACTAAGTGAGCTACAAAGTTAAGTAAAAAAATGTACAATGACCAATATAATTTGAGTACATCAGTGAAAGTTGTGCATTTACCAATGGAAGGAAAATAAAGTATTAGACTTGAGGGCAAGGTTAGATTTTGATTTTTTAGAAACACTACATGCAATATTTGTCATCACCTCATCAAAATCAGCAATAATCTCATTGAGAAGACGCAGACACTCCACTCCTTCATTATTGGCCTCAAGTTCAACGTAGAATTCCGAGAAATTACTGATCGACGCAAACATTACAGCCACACATTCACAGGACTGATAGTACAGTTCATCATTCCTATGTTCCCGGGCCAGAAAATGAGCGGCAACATCTTTAGGAAGGATATTGTGCAGGAGACGCCTGTTGTATGCTTGCAGCTCTTCCATATCCTCCTTTTCTCCAGTTGCCTGCATGGACATAAAAATCAGTCAATATAAGACCTTGTACATATCCGAGTTTTAAAGCCATCATACTTCAGTTTACAATTGAAAGATTTAGATACTCATCACAATGACATGCATCACAGACAGAAGAATTGGAATTGCAAGTAGTGCCTTAGATATTCACTAAGCCAAGATCTGTAAAATTGCAACATAACCAATATTAGGTACTTCTCGTGATTTTGGTCAAACTACATTGGCATTATTCATTACTTGCCCCTTGAATCCCCCGCTGCTCCAGCGCTTCCACTTTAGTACTTCTCACTGGTACCAAAGTGAGGACGTCCTGCCCATCAGTAACCTGACTGCGTCTATGGCGCGTGCTCGCTGAGGCCAGCGAGTGGCTGACTGATAAACAAAATGTCATCACATTCAATGTCTGCTGGCACCAATTAAGTGCAAGTGCTGGAGGATTCAAGGCGTTTGTACGGTTTATTTCTCCATTTTCTAATATTACGGTACTTACTTTTTGCCCACTTTATTTTAAAACAAAATACAAGAAAACAGACCTAAAATAAGTGTATCTGACTTATGACGTGACAATATGAAATAATTCTGGATGTAGCATAGTGTAGACTTATATCTGCCATGCTGAATGATTGCAAGTTTACAGGAAGAGTCACGATGCGACATTAACAAAACAGCATTGTAAGTGTTAAAATAGATGAATTTTCGCCCACTAGTTTAGTATTAATATGGCATCACTGTGATACCCTAAATCAAGGTGGTCTTAAATTGGTCTCTTTTGTTTTATTATGAGCAATAGTATAGTATTTGTACCTGTAGTTTCCATAAGAAATCTAGACGAGCCGTGGATTCTACTTGTTGAGCGTGGAGATACAGAGCCAAAACGAAGACCGTCAATATGACTGGAGTCACATACTTCAGATGTATCTTATCCTCCACAAAACTACAAAAAAAAGAAGAAGTGGGAGAGTTTCATTACAATAAGACGGCAAACTACACTGGGGTAATAAAAGTGGGTGGACAGTAAGCTGTAATGTTAAGGCCCCCATAAATGTTAGATACAAATTAGCAGTAGCCACAGATTTCGGAGGGATCTTCCAATCAGCTAATGTGTACAAGGGCCTAGTGACTCTCCCACAAGTGTTTTCGGGAAAGGAGGATCCAGCTGTTGGAATTTAAATTTGACCCTTTTGTCCTCCCTGGAGATAAAAAGCTTTGAGAGTAATCCGGCTCCTGACCTCTGAGAGAACACTTGAGCTCTGGGCCGCTCCCCTCTACAGTAGCTTCATCACTCTCTAAAGACTCGGTGACAAGATTCTGCACCGCCAAATATCCCTCCATCTTACTGCGCTACAGAAGGAATTAAGCGCATGGCAAACCAGAGATGGAAAATGCCAAATTCAAACCCCTTTACAACTGGATTTACAATTGTCAATTTTGGCCAAAAATAAAATAAAAAAAAATTGGCTATTTTGTAAAACTGCAATGCAATTTTACTGTAGTAGAGACGAAAATAACCACAAAAATGGCACATATGGATAAATCTTAAGACAATGTTTAGTTTTATCCAAATCATAATAATCTTGAAGATGACTCTTTATTTGATGGGTAAGAAAGTCACTTACATTGTCACCACTCATTGTGGTAATTAACCGCACAACCTAACACAAATATACTATGTTACAGCTTTGTTCACACGCAGCGCTTTTGCAACTTTTTTTGCTCAAAATTTAGGTTTTTGTAGCAATTTTTTGATTTTTTTAGATGCAGATTACATGTGTGATTTTTCTACAATACGTTTAATAAAGTAAGATTTATTCCCCAACCATGCAAAAAACATTGCAAAAATAAAACAAAAAGTGTGAAAAAACCCACTGCTTTAGGAGTGTGAAGAAACATTGCAAAACGCTGAAAGAATGGACATGCTGATCATTTCAAAAATGCTGCTCAAATGCCGTTCTCAAATTCAACTAATAAAGAAAAAAAGGGGTGCAGGAGTTTTTGGAAATCTCATAGCTTTTGCTGGTATTGTAAAATGCAGCTTGTTATTTGAAGAAAAATACACTGCGTGTGAATATTGCCTAATAAACAGTAAAACTGAACCCTAAGTTGTCTAGTCTCTATACATCACAGCACCCTATTGTCCAGGACAGCACCGCAAACACTTCATCATCTGTGCCATCCTCTATAGTGAATGATTCCATAATGAGGCCAACTAGGAGCTGAACTGCAGTGAATGGAGAAAAGCTGCCCGTGCTTTTTCATTGCACCAAATGCACATTGACAACAATACACCTCATTTTTGTTACAGCCCTGAATATATGCACACACATACAAGACTTACCATTTCTCCTCTTCTATTGTATTATTGAAGGAACTGAAAAGGAAAAAAAAAGGATATAACAACTTATTTTCATAATATTTTCAGCTATGATGATATTACACATAACTTAATTTATGGACATCTATGGTAGGATTTCTTCCCTGTGTGGGTTGGATGGGTGGTTACCGACATCTGGTGAGAATTTCATGTCAATAGCATCTTTAGAAATATATATAAATTTCATCCAATGGAGATAGGAAATACTGACAGTCTTCTCTTTAAGAAACCATTAAATTGAAACCAGTAGTATTGCTCTTAGATGGCATTTTCCAAAGGCGATCATACACGTTTAGAAGCTTGCTAGCAAATCAAAAGTGCATGTTGGAGTTCAAAATGGACAAATAATTGATTAGCTGTAGACATACTGAAAACCATTATGGACTGAAGTGGTTACAGGCAAATCTGGAAGTCCTTCCTTTTTACTCGTTTTGTATATTTCACAGGACACATAGGTGCACAGTTGCCACTAGGTTATGCACGTCTGCAGTGTACTTGTAATTAGTGGGTGCACATAAGACACAGTGGCTTGAGAATGTATTCACCCTTTGGCATTTTTAGTGTTTTGCTACCTCACAACCTGGAATTTCACTGTTTTTTTTTTTTTAGGATTTACATCAGCAAATGTAAAGAGCGTGCCTACAACTGTGAACATTTGGTTTTCTTTTTATTGTGAAGCAAAATACCAAATAGAACAAAATAACTGAAAACTAAAGAATAAATAACTATTCACCCCCTAAAGTCAGTACTTTGCAGAGCCTCCTTTTGCGGCAACTACAGCTGCAAGTTGCTTTGGATAAGTCTCTATGAGATTTCCACATCTTGCCACTGGGATTTTTGCCCATTCCTCAGGACAAAACTGTTCCAGTTCCTTCAAGTTAGATGGTTTCCTCTGGTGAACAGCAATCTTTAAGTCTGACCTCAGATTTTCAATTGGATTAAGGTCTGAGCTTTGACTAGGCCACTCAAATATTTACACATTTCCCCTTAAACCACTCGAGTGTTACTTTACCAGCATGCTTTGAGTCACTGTCTTGCTGGAAGGTGAACTGACAGACTGAAAAAGGTTTTGCTCAAGAATATCCCTGTATTTTGCACCATCCATCTCCACTTGGACCATTTTCCCTGTCCTTGCTGACAAAAAAATCCCCACATCATGATGATGATGCTGCCACCACCATGTTTCACTGTGGGGATAGTGTTCTTGGGTTGAGGAGCGGTGTTGGTTTGGCGCTAGTCTTACCTTGGTGGCCAAAAAGTTCAGGTTTGGTCTCATCGGACCACAGTACCTTCCTCCATACATTTGGGCAGTCTACCACATCTTTTGGCAAAATCGAAATGGCCCTAGCAATTTTAATGTATAAGTAAAGGCTATTTTTTCTGCTCACTCTTCCATAAAGGCCACCTCTATGGAGTGCTTGGGAACTCTGCAGCACTCTCAGGGTTACCGTTTGTCTCTGTGCTGCCTCTCTGATCAATGCCCTCCTTGCAGAGGCTGAAAGTTTTTGTGGGCTGCCCTCTCTTTGCAGGTTTGTTGTGGTACCATGTCCCTGAGTTGTTTGGAGATCTCTTTGGTCTTCATGGTGGTTTGGTTAGTGGTGCCCCTTGTCTAATGGTGTTGCAGCCTCTGTGGCCTTTCAGAAAACGTGTTTAAATGCTGACAGACCATGTGGCATTTAGAATGCACACAGGTGGACTTCCTTTCACTAATCATGTGACTTATGAAGGCAATTGCTTGTACCAGAATTTTTTTTTTAGGGGCGTCATAGCAAAAGGGGTGAATACAGATACACAAGACAAGTATTAGTTATTTGATTGCACAAACTTAATTTATGCCTATATTTTTCTCACTTCACCAACTTGGACTATTTACTGCTGTTGCATCACACAGAAACCGGATTACAAAATGTTTCACACACAGGTTGTAACGTATCAAAATAGGTAAAAAGTGGGGGGAGTGAATGCTTTCACAAGCTACTGTATATAAATCATGAATCCAGACCAGGACAATGCTAAGATTTACAAAAATGTAGCAAACCAAGCAACTGTGGAAAAGTTAGACTACGGCATGTTTTGAGACTTTGAATGTACAAAAGGAAAAGTTTCCATTCCAAGGTATCATTTTGGGTAATTGTGAGAAATTAAAACACAATCAGGCCAATTCATAAGTACAGCACTTTTCTAGTTTGAAAAGTTGCTAATTTTGTGATTTTTTGCATCTTGCGGTGTGCCTCAAATGTTTTCTTAGAAAGTAAACAGAAGTTGTCAGATGGATGGAGCCAGTGATGTCCCAACAGGTTTATTATTTACACGAGAAAGTGGTGTAAATTATAGTTTATAAAGAAGACTATGATGATATATGATATGTTCTAATTATATTCAGTAATTAACTACAATTTGCCAATGAAGGCCCCATGATTATAAATGCAAACAGACAAAACTGCTGTCCATCCAGTCAGCATAGGGCATTAACATTAATTACAATTTGCCAATGAAGGACAGCAATTTTTACTGTTTTCTAATTTTATTCAGAGCAAAATTTATTTTATCTTTTAACAGGTTTTCTCACTACAGAAACTGGTGGCAAATTGTTAGGAGCATTGTTGCAAGTTTCAAAACTGCTGCCTAACAAGCACCAGACAGGTTTAGTAAAAAGAAAATGTAACCAAGATTATTAATCTCCCCAACTCTTTCTTGACATACAGCCGTGACCAAAAGTTTAATGTAGAGACTTAGTATTTACAATGTGCTCTTTTATTTTTCAAGACTTCTGCAATTCACCATAGCAGCTGAATATCGGCTTCTGGGCCAAACCCTGACTGATGGGAACCCATTCTTGTCTAATCAGTGCTTGGAGGTTTTTGAGCCTTGACCACAGCTTCTTACAAGGGAATTTATCAGCAGGATTTCACAGCCAAACTATTTATATGCACATGTAGCTCTTTCAAGACTAATGTAGCAAAATACCTTTATTTGCCAGCCCGTTCTTCCTTCCATTACTGTGAAATCAGCAGTTAAATGAATATGCTAGAGGCTGAAGGACTATGGAAGATGTGAAGCCTCTGTTACTCCAGCTCTATTTCCTGTCTAGCGCTACATGATCCTGATTGACTCTCAGCCTCTCAGAGGCCGTGTGACTTCAAGCAAAGGAGCAGCGAGTCAAAGGAGGCAGCGTTGCTGGGAGGAGAATAGCACCGGAGTGACAGAGGGTTCAGATCCATCATAGTCCTCTGGCATCATTTGAAAATCAATACAAATGCTGATTTCCCATTAACGGGGTAAAAATATCGCTGGACTTGTCTTTGAAAAATGTACATGAGCATTTAAATAGGGAGGTCAAATCCTGCTGAGAGATTTCCTTTAAAGGGAATCTTTCACCATGTTTTTGCCATCTCATCTGAGAGCAGTGTAATGTATGTAAAGAGAAGATGAATCCAATGAGGTATCAGTTTACTGGGTGCAGCATTTCCGGCACAATCAGAGCTTTTAGATTTAGAATGAAGCAGAGCTGAGAAAGCTAACCCCGCCCACACCAGGCTCACAGTGTACAAAGTCCATAAACATGGAGGTGCTTATCACAGGAGGGGGCGTTGCTGGACTAGTGTAGTCCAGAAATGTTTACAGGTTAATGATAAATTCTTCACAGTTCGTAAAGAACAGCACGCACTTTGACAAGTGAGACATCCGTGAATTCTGTTTTTCAGCCTGTATTTCCTGCTGTCTTCAGATTACATAGCAAACACCTGCTCACAGATTCCCTTTATGGGACTGAGATAAGAGAGTTTAATATTCATGGCCCCAAAATGTTAATGTTGTGTCCACCAAGCAACTTATCATGCTCCATTAGGCTGGTAAAAGCATTGTTCCTCATGAAATTGCATCTGGATAGTTGGTAGAAGTTGCTCTCGGATAATGTTTAGATACCATATTTTTATTCATGTCAATGTTCTTAGGTAAAACTGGGAGTGAGCCCAATCCCTTGGATGAAAAGAAACCCCCACAAGTGAATAGTCTCAGAATGCTTTACTTTTGGCATAAATACAGGACTCATTGTAGGACTCATCTTTTCTTCAATCATTTTCCAGATGTCAAACGCCTTGAATGGGTCTTTGGAAGAGAAAATAACTTTACCCAAGTCCTCTGCAGTTCATTCCCTATACTTCCAGCAGAACATCAGTCTGTCCTTGAGGTTTTTCCTGGACAAGTGGATTCTTTGCTACACTTCTGGACACTAGGCCAGCCTCCAAGAGCCAACGACTCGCTGTGTCAAGAGCTCGAGAACAGCTTTTTACTACAAAATTGCTGCTATAAAAACTGAAGCAGCAAACTTTGTGAAAACCAAAATTTGTATCAGTCTCAAATCTTTTGGTCACCACAGAAGAATAAGAGTTTCTGTAAGGAATTATCATGAGAGTCATTTTAGATGATACATCTGAGCCAATTCACACAGCTCCTACCACTGACCAGCCAAAGAAGGGATACAAATGCCTGAGAAGCGTCTCAAATTATAATGCACTCATCTGTAATCATGCGGACAAAGATTACATTACATCAAATTTACTCCAAAACTGGGGCGCCTGGAGGTACTCACATTGAAGCATAGGATATGAACAGGATGAAGTAATGTAGACGTTTTTATTTATTTTTTTTTTAAGATGGGGTCAATCTTGGTGATCATGAGCTTGTGTTTAATAAACCTACAGAACTTCCGATGTAGATGCTTTACATGTAGATCTGGCCACAGATGCAACGTTATACGTTACAGTTCAATGAATAAGGATAAGTCATAGAAATTTGGACAATCGACACATCAACATCTGCAGGTAGTAGTGGTGGCACATATGTATCTTGAGCTGGAGTTAACCATTAGATGTAGCTGCACAAACTATTGGGAAAAACAACATTCCAGATGGTTTGATTTTTCTTAGTCATATCTTTTGCTTCACTAGAATTTTACTAGGAGTCTAGTTGTGATTTATTTTGCAACCCTATTTAACCTGCAGGGAAAAAAAGAGTCGTATATATGTATATAAAAATGAGTCATTTGTATATTACGTATATATGTTGTTTCAAAAGTGCAGATTACATTTCCCATAATGCCTCTGCTTCAAAGAGTGAATGCAGTTTCATCACATTGCACTTGCTCTGCTCCAAGTCCTAAGGGAAATAGTGATAGATGAGTGACAAAGACTCAAAGTACCCCAAGTAACGTAGCTTCAATGCTGCCTTCTGCTTGTGATAACTTTCTCTGGCAGTTTTTGCACCAATTGGCGGTCTTCCTTAGCTTCTGCCTATATGTTATAGGACTATACTGAAATATGCACACAACAGCATAATCAAGCCAAAGCACCAACTATATCAATGCTCTTATAAAAGGCAGAAATCACATATTCAGCTGCATGAGGTAGGTTAACAGAAGAACAAAAAGGGTGGAGCTGAATGGCCAGGAAGGATTTGATAGGTGATATGATCTTGGAAGACAGATTCCTGCCTACACATCAGAGGAAATACTGGAAAGGTCAGTAAGTATTATGCATGCAAAAAAATATGCTAGAGTTTTTCTTTAATATTAAACTCCTCTCGTTTTAGAGCTTAGAAAATAAATCTATTGTATCCTCAGTGAGCTGTAATTACATGGCAGGTCATACACACAATAAAAGATTAAGACTTACAGTGCATTAGCAGTCACCAACAGGTCATAATTGTCAAAAAGAACAACCTCAGGGGCTTCCACGATGATAATGTAGAGAATCTGGATGGAGAGCATGAGTGCTAGCTTCCCAATGCTGCTGATCTGTAGGAACACGGAGCAGGCCAGAAGACTCAGCAGAATACTGTAGTTGAAGTACTGTCAAAAAGAAAAGAGTACAGGACTTTTTTTTTTTTTGAAACACCATAATTGTCCAGCTTCAAGCACCAGGTCGCATTCTTGCTCACAACACTGCAATGGTTATCAAATTATAGACAAACTATTATAAATCACTCCATGATCCCAGAAAATAGAGCCACATATACAATTATTACACATGGCTATTAGGCCTGCCAACTTTTGTTATCAAACTCGCTTAAAGCACCATTTTTTTTATTGCACCATTGGAGTGGTGCCTAAAAAGTAATTGCCCTGCCGCCTGCCATATAATCACCTGCCGCCTCCTTCATCCTTTTCCGGAGTCCCTCCAGTCGGTTACAAAGTTATGGGCACAACATGGTATCGCAGTACTGGAGCGGTGTCGGTAAAAGGTGAAACTGCCGGATTGTGAGTATAAGAACAGGGGCAGGGGGCTCACAATTAAGGCACCACTCCAGCACTGGGAGGGAAAAATAATCGCTGGAGAAGTGATTTAAAGGAAGGTAGCCAGCGAAATTATTTTAGTGATATTGTCACCAACATTTTACAATGTTTTTGTTCCTACCTCTGGGAAGTTGCAAGATGGTCGGTCAGAGCCGCAGGGAGCAGCTTCCATACTAAGGTTATAGTTAAGCATTTGGAAATGGCAGGCATTCACAGAATCCTTACTGATGTTCAGTTCCTGAGCAGCACATTCAGCCAGACTCTGGTGATTACAGGCAAACTAGAACAAGAGAATGTGATGGGAATGACTAGGGAAATATTGGAAAGGACAATCCGACACTACAATGGGCAGAACAAAAACATTTCATTAACATGATTAATTAAGGAGTCATTATCTAGAGCAGGGATCTCATACTAAAATAGGGAGTGGGGTCACTTAAAAAATCTTGTTAGGGCGCAGGCAGCATCGTTACATTTAGGTTGGGGCTAAACACATTGAATAGAGCTGCTGAGCACATGTGTCACGGCCCTGGAAGGTACGGCCGCACAACTCCTGTTCAGAAGGGTAGGAGCTGTTCTGCAATACCTGATGCTACACATCTAATGGAGCTGCCCTCAGCCACTCAGCTCAATGTGTTCACTTCCATCAGCCACTGCATCAGACATCAAATGATTGGTCATCAATATTTTCTGCCCACACAAACCCTTCAAAGTATAAAATGGATCTACTGCATAACAGAAAGGCACAGAGTCAGAAGGCCCCAGGGGCCATGGCACTTCTGTTTTTCTGTTATGCAGTAACACATTTGGCACATATTCTTTCACTTGTCTGTTCTTAAAATGGAAAAGACAATAGGACTGCCCTAACACAAATGTGAAAGAGCCCTTATCAACCTACTAAGTATGTGAAATATTATGAAAATACTTGCGCTCAAGGATTAGGAGCAGTGATGAGCGAGCAGGCTCTGTCAAGGTGTTATCTGAGCATGCTTGTGTCCTAGTCGAATATTTTCTGTGTGCTCGAAACAAATGCTCGAGTCCCCGTAGCTGCATGTCTCGTGGCTACTAGGCAAACCCTGCATGTGTTGCAATTGTCCAACAAATAGGCAATCCATGCATGTGTTGCGACTGACTATTGAAAAGCCGCGAGACATGCAGCAGCGGCTCGAGCTTTTTTTTTTCCCGAGTACACCAAAACTTTTCGATTAGGACACGAGCGTGCTTGGATAACACCTTAGCCAAGCACGCTCGCTCATCACTAGCTAGGAGTGATAGTAGCTGGATGCTGCTGATAGTAAAGCGGGTCCTGTGTGAGGACCCGTGTAATGGTAAAATAACTGGATAATGGGGACTATCCTGCCAATAAGCTTGTTATAAAACCTTTTTTTTTCTCGTTTTTGGAATAATGAGGTAGATCGCTGTATTGGTAGATACTAATAATAGTTGTTACTTGCGCAAGTGTAAAACAGATCCAGAGAAAGATGCTGTAACAGTTACATATACATTACGCTGCAGCGCATGGACGTCAACATGTGCAGGAGCGCTGAACACGCCGACTCACCCCCGTCCTCCTCTGGAGGAAGAGGATCCGACCCCTCCACACAGTAGGACTTCACTTTTTCCTTCATCTTTTGCTTCACTTTAGGTGGGATTTTTACACAATTATGTGGACATATAAGAATGCTATTCCCCTGTACCAAGGACTAATCAATCTTTTTATTTGTCTAAGGACTATCAGTTACATACTAATATATGTAACTATTACAGCATCTCTTTCTCTGTATCTGTGTATCTGATTGTTCCACGTCTGCAAGTAAGGGTACCGTCACACAGTGCAATTTTGATCGCTACGACGGCACGATTTGTGACGTTCGAGCGATATAGTTACGATATCGCAGTGTCTGACACGCTCCTGCGATCAGGGACCCCGCTGAGAATCGTACGTCGTAGCAGATCGTTTGAAACTTTCTTTCGTCGTCTAGTGTCCCGCTGTGGCGGCATGATCGCATGGTGTAACATATATCGTATACGATGTGCGCATAGTAACCAACGGCTTCTACATCGCACATACGTCATGAAATTATCGCTCCAGCGTCGTAGATTGCAAAGTGTGACAGCAGTCTACGACGCTGGAGCGATATTGTTACGACGCTGGAGCGTCACGGATCGTACCGTCGTAGCGATGAAAATTGCACTGTGTGACGGTACCCTAACAACTATTATTATCTACCAATACAACAATCTACCTCATTATACCAAAACCTTTTTTAGTTTTTTAATGTTTTAATAGCAAGCTGGTTAGCGCGACAGTCCCCATTATCCAGTTATTTAACTTACTAGATAACACTAAAGCGCAAAAATGTGTTTTCCCACACCTACACACCATAATACACAGATGGTTGGCCCGATTCTAACGCATCGGGTATTCTAGAATATGTATTTATGTATGTATATAGGAGCCACATAGTATATAGCACAGGCCACGTAGTATATAGGAGCCATGTAGTATATAGCAGTCAAATACTACGTGGCCTGTGCTATATACTATGTGGCTGCTATATACATACATATTGTAGAATACCCGATGCGTTAATACAGGCCACGTAATATATAACAGTGGCCACGCAGTATATAACAGCCACATACTATATTAAACAGCCCACGCAGTATATAGCAGCCACGCAGTATATAACACAGGCGACGTAGTATATAACACTGGCCACGTAATATATAGCACAGCCCACGCAGTATATAGCAGCCATGTAGTGTATAACACTGCCCACACAGTATATAACAGTGGCCACGTAATATATTGCACAGCCCACGGAGTATATCACACAGCTCACATAGTATATAACACTGCCTATGTAGTATATAGCAGCCATGCGGTATCGAACACAGCCCACGCAGTATACAGCAGTGTGGGCACCATATCCCTGTTAAAAAAAAATAATTAAAATAAAAAATAGTTACATACTCACCCCCTGGGATCCACCGAAGCTCCGGCGATACGCGCGCGGCTGTCGCCATCTTCTGTTCCCAGGATGCATTGCGAAATTACCCAGATGACTTAGCATTCTCACGAGATTATCCCAATCAGTTTTCCGTGCGCTAGCAACAAAAGTCCCCAGCGTAAAGAATCAATAATGTCTTTATTGAAAATACAAATTTTAAAATGTTTTAAGGAGATAAGAGCAAACTGGAAAACACGATGGAAAGAAACATACAGTGGATGGAACTTGTATGATGACAGTATCCTGGGTCATGCATATCTAAGATCAAGGGAACTATTTAGAGCAGCAAAGTAAAAACCACAGATACATATAAATACCCAGAGTTCAGTTCCTGAGTACTGTCCCTGATTGGCCTCAGGAAAAAAACTTTTAGTATAGTATAAAGTGCATAATTCCCTAAGGGCAATCAGGGACAGTGTCATGCATATCAAAGATCAAGGGAACCCCTTCTGAGGAAGACTTTACTATCGAAACGCACGTCAAGGGGGTACATTGGATGGAACTGAACTCTGGGTATTTATATGTATCTGTGGTTTTTACTTTGCTGCTCTAAATAGTTCCCTTGATCTTAGATATGCATGACCCAGGATACTGTCATCATACAAGTTCCATCCACTGTATGTTTCTTTCCATCGTGTTTTCCAGTTTGCTCTTATCTCCTTAAAACATTTTAAAATTTGTATTTTCAATAAAGACATTATTGATTCTTTACGCTGTGTTGGGGGCCTTTTGTTGCCAGTTTACAGATTTTGTGGTTGATCACGGTCCTCCGTACTTATGAGGCTATTCGGTTTAGTCTAGTCAGTTTTCCGTGCGAACTGTAACCACAGGTTGGATTCATTCCTGTTTCATCAAAGCGGTGAACTGGCTTTGCCAAAAACTATATATATATATATCCCGGCGTTGCCTGGGCATAGTAAATATCTGTGGTTAGTTATAGCACGTCACTTCTCTTATTTTCCCATCACGCCTCTCATTTTCCCCCTCACATCTCTAATTTTCTCCCTCACACCTCTCATTTTCTCCCTCACACCTCTCATTTTCTCCCTCACTCCTCTCATTCCCCCCAACACTTGTCATTTCGACCTCACATCTGTCATTTTCCAATCACTACACTATTTTCCCTCACTCCTCTCATTTTGCACTCACACCTTTTCATTTTCACCTCACACCTCTCATTTTCACCTCAGTATATACATGTTTGTCATCTCCCTTATATATAGTATACACCTGTATGTCATCTCCTGTATATAGTATATACCTGTATGTCATCTCCCCTGTATATAGTATATACCTGCTGTGTGTCATCTCCCCTGTATATAGTATATACCTGTATGTCATCTCCTCCTATATATAGTATATACCTGTATGTCATCTCCTCCTATATATAGTATATACCTGTATGTCATCTCCCCTGTATATAGTATATACCTGTATGTCATCTCCTCCTATATATAGTATATACCTGTATGTCATCTCCTTCTATATATAGTATATACCTGTATGTCATCTCCTCCTGTATATAGTATATACCTGTGTGTCATCTCCCCTGTATATAGTATATATCTGTGTGTCATCTCCTCCTGTATATAGTATATACCTATATGTCATCTTCTATATATAGCATATACCTGTATGTCATCTCCTCCTGTATATAGTATATACCTGTAGGTAATCTGCTCCTGTATATAGTATATACCTGTGTGTCATCTCCTCCTGTATTTAGTATAAACCTGTATGTCATCTCCTCCTGTATATAGTATGTACCTGTATGTCATCTCCTCCTCTATATAGTATATACCTGTGTGCTATCTCTCCTGTATATAGTATATATCTGTGTGTCATCTCCCCTGTATATAGTATATACCTGTGTGATCTCCTGTATTAGACCTCGTTAACACATTATTTGCTCAGTATTTTTACCTCAGTATTTGTAAGCTAAATTGGCAGCCTGATAAATCCCCAGCCAACAGGAAGCCCTCCCCCTGGCAGTATATATTAGCTCACACATACACATAATAGACAGGTCATGTGACTGACAGCTGCTGTATTTCCTATACATTACACATTTGTTGCTCTTGTAGTTTGTCTGCTTATTAATCAGATTTTTATTTTTGAAGGCGAATACCAGACTTGTGTGTGTTTTAGGGCGAGTTTCGTTTGTCAAGTTGTGTGTGTTGAGTTGTGTGTGGCGACATGCATGTAGCGACTTTTGTGAGATGAGTTTTGTGTGGCAACATGCGTGTAGCAACTTTTTGTGTGCGAGTTGCATGTAACAGGTTAGTGTAGCAAGTTGTGTGCAGCAAGTTTTGCGCATGGCGAGTTTTGCGCGTGGTGAGTTTTATGTCTGGTGCCTTTTGAGTATGTGCAAGTTTTGTGTGAGGCAACTTTTGCATGTGTTGCAAATTTTGTGCATGTGGCAATTTTTCCGCGTGTGCAAGTTTTGCGTGTGGCGAGTTTTCCATGAGGTGAGTTTTGCACTTGTGGCGAGTTTTGCGTGAGCCTAGTTTTTGCATGTGGCGAGTTTTGCGCGTGGCGAGTTTTGAGCGGCGACTTTTGTGCTTCGACTTTTATGTGGCGAGGTTGGTGTATGTGTGGTGAAATGTGTGCTGAGGGTGGTATATGTGTTCAAGCACGTGGTAGTGTGTGGCGCATTTTGTGTGTGTGTTCATATCCCCATGTGTGGTGAGTATCTCATGTCGGGGCCCCACCTTAGCAACTGATCGGTATATACTCTTTTGCGCCATCGCTCTCATTCTTTAAGTCCCCCTTGTTCACATCTGGCAGCTGTCAATTTGCCTCCAACACTTTTCCTTTCACTTTTCCCCATTATGTAGATAGGGGAAAATTAGTTTGGTGAATTGGAAAGCGCGGGGTTAAAATTTCACCTCACAACGTAGCCTATGACGCTCTCAGGGTCCAGACGTGTGACTGTGCAAAATTTTGTTTCTGTAGCTGCGACGCCTCCAACACTTTTCCTTTCACTTTTTTCCCCATTATGTAGATAGGGGCAAAATTGTTTGGTGAATTGGAAAGCGCGGGGTTAAAATTTCACCTCACAACGTAGCCTATGACGCTCTCAGGGTCCAGACGTGTGACTGTGCAAAATTTTGTGGCTGTAGCTGCGACGCCTCCAACACTTTTCATTTAACTTTTTACCTATTATGTAGATAGGGGCAAAATTGTTTGGTGAATTGGAAAGCGCGGGGTTAAAATTTCACCTCACAACGTAGCCTATGACGCTCTCAGGGTCCAGACGTGTGACTGTGCAAAATTTTGTGGCTGTAGCTGCGACGGTGCAGATGCCAATCCCGGACACGCACACACACATTCAGCTTTATATAGTAGGATATATATATATATATACACACATATACAGACACACACACACACGTACATAGAATTCTAAATGTATATATTCACGTGGAAATACGATGGCATATGAGGGGGTCTGCAGCCAACCACGTAGCATTAACTTGCTCCTGGTATGACTGACCAGCATGCTTTGAGATCCTCTCAGGGTAGAAGCAGCGCCGGATGTTGAGGGATGTTTATTCAGCAGACGTGGGTGGGCACAACACACTATGTGGGTGGGTCTGCTGTGCAGCAATGAGGCCGAGCCGGCAATCTCACATGTTTAAATGTAGAGTGTTGCCCTGCAGTCGCTAAAGCAGCAGCCAGTTGGGCGTCCCTTAACAGATGCAGGATGCCTGGCCCAGGGGGTAGTTGCCTCCTGCCACCTGGCCAAACCCATTCCTGTCTGTGGGCCACAAAAAAAATGCTTTGTGGGCAGCCTGATTGAGACTCCTGATCTGGGGGATACAAACTACTGATATTCCAAGTTAGTATATGTAGAAACTTACCATGTTAACAAAGGCGGAGGTGAACACAAGTAAGATGGTGAAGATCCCAATGAGGGTGCTGTTTGTACGTGACTGGACAATCTTCCGGGACACTCGTTGCAAGATTGATGGGCACAGCTAATATAGAAAACAAAGATCGTGAACGACTTATAAAAACACATTTCCCTTCAGCTCATTTTAATTTGCACACCTGCTCACCTTTATGCAAGAATACACGGCACACACAAAGAGAATATTGGCCAAAATGATGAAGATACTGGAGTAGACTCCGAGCATGAGAAAGGAACTGCATGAAAGAAAGAAAAAAAAAAAAAAACAACAACAATTAACCAGAGTAATTCAACAATTACTATGATCTCCCCAAGGACAATAGTTTGCAATTATTAGGCAATATCTCCTGCTTCTTCCAGTCAATTATCGAATGTAGAGCCAATTGTGACTCAAAGAAAATATGATTTGTGATATTAGTTTACCGATCTCTGTGGCGGCTCAGTGTAATTAAGGAAAACGACCATTGTTTCTTAACCCCTTAACGACCGCCAATACGCCTTTTAACGGCGGCAGTTAAGGGTACTTAAACCACAGCGCCGTTAATTAACGGCGCTGTGGAAAAAGTGAATAGCGCCCCCCAGAGTCGTATTATCTCTGGGGTCTCAGTTGCCGGGGGTAGCCGAGACCCCAGAGAACATGATTCGGGTTTTTTTTTTACTGACCCCCCGGGTTGCGATCGCCGGTAATTAACCGTTTACTGGCGGTCGCAAAACCCCCCCCAAAAAACGCAATTTCCCATTTAATTTCTCTGTCTTCCGATGTGATCGCACATCAGAGGACAGAGAAATGGGGTCCCTGATAGCCTCCCGATACTCACCTGTCTCCCCCGCTGCTCCTCGTGGCTCCCGATGGGCGCCGCCATCTTTTTCCGGCAAAAAAATGGCGGGCGCATGCGCAGTGCGCCCGCCACCCGGAATATCTTTGGGGTCTCAGCTGCCAGGGGTAGCAGAGACCCCAAAGAACATGATCGGGGTTGGTTTTTACCGACCCCTGTTTTGCAATCGCCGGTAATTAACTGTTTACCGGCGGTCGCATAAAGAAAAGAAAAAAAAAAGCGATCTGTCATTCTCTGTCCTCTGATGTGATCGCACATCAGAGGACAGAGAAATAGGGGGATTTTGGGACCCTGTTATACTTACCGGTGTCCCCGGATACTCCTGCATCCCCTCCTGCCCGCCGGCTTCTTCATCGGGAAAGAAAATGGCGGGCGCATGCGCAGTGCGCCCGCCATGATATGCCGGCCGGCAGCTAGAGGAGTTGGGGCTAAAATTAGGGTTATTGGGGCTAAATTTATGGTTAGGGTTACGGCTAGGGTTAGACTTCTTTCACACTTGCGTCGGTATGGGGCCGTTGCAATGCGTCGGCCCGACGTACCGACGCACGTTGTGAAAATTGTGCACAACGTGGGCAGTGGATGCAGTTTTTCAATCCATCCGCTGCCCAGTCTATGTCCTAGGAGGGGGCAGAGTTACGGCCACGCATGCGCGGTCAGAAATGGCAGACGCGATGTACAAAAAAAAGGTTACATTGAACTTTTTTTTGTGACGACGGTCTGCCAAAACAGACAGCTGAAGGTAAGTATGTAGTGTTTGTTTTTTTAACGTTTACGCTGGTAACCATGGTAAACATCGGGTTACTAAGTGCGGCCCTGCGCTTAGTAACCCGATGTTTACCCTCGTTACCGGGGACCTCAGGATCGTTGGTCGCTGGAGAGCTGTCTGTGTGACGCTCTCCAGCGACCAAACAGCAACGCTGCAGCGATCGACATCGTTGTCGGTATCGCTGCAGCGTCGCTGAGTGTGAAGGTACCTTTAGGGTTAAGTTTGAGGTTAGGGTTGAGATTAGGATTAGGGGTGTGTTGGATTTAGGGTTATGGTTAGGGTTGAGATTAGGGTTGTTTTGGGGGTTAGGGTTGTGATTATCGTTAGGGTTGTGATTAGGATTATGGATCGGGTTGGGATTAGGGTTAGGGGTGTGTTGGGGTTAGGGTTGGAGCTAGAATTGGGGGGTTTCCACTGTTTAGGTACATCAGGGGGTCTCCAAACACGACAGCCAATTTTGTGCTCAAAAAGTCAAATGGTGCTCCCTCCCTTCTGAGCTCTGCCGTGCGCCCAAACAGTGGTTTACCCCCACATATGGGGCATCAGCGTACTCTGGATAAATTGGACAACAACGTTTGGGGTCCAATTTCTCCTGTTACCCTTGTGGAAAAAAAACTTGGGGGCTAAAAAAATCTTTTTTTTTTCACGACTCTGCATTATAAACTTCTGTGAAGCACTTGGGCATTCAAAGTTCTCACAACACATCTAGATAAGTTCCTTAATGGGTCTAGTTTCCAAAATGGTGTGACTTGTGGGGGGTTTCCACTGTTTAGGCACATCAGGGGCTCTCCAAACGCGACATGGTGTGCGATCTCAATTCCAGCCAATTCTACATTGAAAAAGTAAAATGGCACTCCTTCTCTTTCAAGCTCTGCGGTGCGCCCAAACAGTGGTTTACCCCTACATATGGGGTATCGACGTACTCAGGAGAAATCGCACAAGTTTTGTGGTCTAATTTCTCCTGTTACCCTTGTGAAAATAAGAATTTGTGGGTGAAAAGATCATTTTTGTGTAAACAAATGCAATTTTTTATTTTCACGGATCTACGTTATAAACTTCTGTGAAGCACTTGGGGGTTTAAAGTGCTTACCACACATCTAGATAAGTTCCTTAAGGGGTCTAGTTTCCAAAATGGTGTCACTTTTGGGGGGTTTCCACTGTTTGGGCACAACAGGGGCTCTCTAAACGTGACATGGCATCCAATCTCAATTCCAGCCAATTCTGCATTGAAAAAGTCAAAAGCCGCTCCTTCAATTCCAAGCTCTGCGGTGCGCCCAAACAGTGGTTTACTAAATTAAAAAAAATGGTTTCGAAGTAAAATGTTTGCAAAAAAAAGTTAAATGTTCATTTTTTCCTTCCACATTGTTTCAGTTCCTGTGAAGCACGTAAAGGGTTAATAAACTTCTTGAATGTGGTTTTGAGCACCTTGAGGGGTGCAGTTTTTAGAATGGTGTCACACTTCATTATTTTCTATCATATAGACCCCTCACAATGACTTCAAATGTGATGTGGTTCCTAAAAAAAAATGGTGTTGTAAAAATGAGAAATTGCTGGTCAACTTTTAACCCTTATAACTCCCTAATTAAAAAAAAAAATTGTTTCCAAAATTGTGCTGATGTAAAGTAAACATGTGGGAAATGTTATTTTTTAACTATTTTGTGTGACATATCTCTCTGATTTAAGGGCATAAAAATACAAAGTTTGAAAATTGCAAAATTTAATTTTTTTTTGCCATATTTCCATTTTTTTCATAAATAATCGCAAGTAATATAGAAGAAATGTTACCACTAACATGAAGTACAATATGTCACGAAAAAACAATCTCTGAATCAGCAGGATCCGTTAAAAGCGTTCCAGAGTTATAACCTCATAAAGTGACAGTGGTCAGAATTGTAAAAATTGGCTCGGTCATTAAGTACCAAATTGGCTCTGTCACTAAGGGGTTAAACTGATTCTTATTTCAGGTGTCTGTATCATGGAGGTTCCAGCTGTTGGCACTAGTAGATGGAGCCTCAAGGTTCTAATTTCAGATGGATGTCGCTAACAGGTTTTACGCTAACCGTTCTACTTGCAACATCCATTTATAGATCTTGCAATCTAACCGGTTTCATATAACAGATGCCAAGTCAGACCGGGATATAGATATGGTTGGCTACTTTGGTCACTGGGCTGTCCATTTAAATTTTATTCCAAAGGCTTCTTCTAACATAAAAATAATCAGCAGTGACCCCTCCACCGCTACTTGAGCATCAACTCTCCATTGTTGGCAATATACCAAGTTGATACGACTGGAGCGGTGATATAATGTCCACAAAATATGATCGTTGCAGCCAATCACTGGGCTGAGAAGTTTTGCCAATGTAGATGGCAAACAGACTACTGAGGTTAGCGATTGGCTGGAGCCAGCAGTTGAAAGCTTGAACAGCAGGGGGACTGCTGACTGTGTATAGGGTTTGGTGCTTATAAAAAATAAAAATTAAAAAAAAAAAAAAAAGACAATCCCTTTAACCTCCTCTGGCCTAATAGGGGGCATAATAAGTGTGTTGTCAAGAGAGGGTAATTCTTTTATAAAGTCACTAACATTTGTGTACTTACTGGGGAAATATGACAATTTGAATGAAACAAATGAAACAGAAGACCAGCAAGGTGCAGGCGACGTAACCTCCAAAGCGATCATCCACTTTCTTAGAATACTGCAATACACAAAAAAGAAAAATTGAGGGCATATAATTGAGTATATATATATATATATATATATATATATATATATATATATATATATATATATATATATATATATATATATATACAGTGGGGCAAAAAAGTATTTAGTCAGTCAGCAATAGTGCAAGTTCCACCACTTAAAAAGATGAGAGGCGTCTGTAATTTACATCATAGGTAGACCTCAACTATGGGAGACAAACTGAGAAAAAAACATCCAGAAAATCACATTGTCTGTTTTTTTATCATTTTTTTTGCATATTATGGTGGAAAATAAGTATTTGGTCAGAAACAAACAATCAAGATTTCTGGCTCTCACAGACCTGTAACTTCTTCTTTAAGAGTCTCCTCTTTCCTCCACTCATTACCTGTAGTAATGGCACCTGTTTAAACTTGTTATCAGTATAAAAAGACACCTGTGCACACCCTCAAACAGTCTGACTCCAAACTCCACTATGGTGAAGACCAAAGAGCTGTCAAAGGACACCAGAAACAAAATTGTAGCCCTGCACCAGGCTGGGAAGACTGAATCTGCAATAGCCAACCAGCTTGGAGTGAAGAAATCAACAGTGGGAGCAATAGTTAGAAAATGGAAGACATACAAGACCACTGATAATCTCCCTCGATCTGGGGCTCCACGCAAAATCCCACCCCGTGGGGTCAGAATGATCACAAGAACGGTGAGCAAAAATCCCAGAACCACGCGGGGGGACCTAGTGAATGAACTGCAGAGAGCTGGGACCAATGTAACAAGGCCTACCATAAGTAACACACTACGCCACCATGGACTCAGATCATGCAGTGCCAGACGTGTCCCACTGCTTAAGCCAGTACATGTCCGGGCCCGTCTGAAGTTTGCTAGAGAGCATTTGGATGATCCAGAGGAGTTTTGGGAGAATGTCCTATGGTCTGATGAAACCAAACTGGAACTGTTTGGTAGAAACACAACTTGTTGTGTTTGGAGGAAAAAGAATACTGAGTTGCATCCATCAAACACCATACCTACTGTAAAGCATGGTGGTGGAAACATCATGCTTTGGGGCTGTTTCTCTGCAAAGGGGCCAGGACGACTGATCCGGGTACATAAAAGAATGAATGGGGCCATGTATCGTGAGATTTTGAGTGCAAACCTCCTTCCATCAGCAAGGGCATTGAAGATGAAACATGGCTGGGTCTTTTAACATGACAATGCACACCACCAGGGCAACGAAGGAGTGGCTTCGTAAGAAGCATTTCAAGGTCCTGGAGTGGCCTAGCCAGTCTCCAGATCTCAACCCTATAGAAAACCTTTGGAGGGAGTTGAAAGTCCGTGTTGCCAAGCGAAAAGCCAAAAACATCACTGCTCTAGAGGAGATCTGCATGGAGGAATGGGCCAACATACCAACAACAGTGTGTGGCAACCTTGTGAAGACTTACAGAAAACGTTTGACCTCTGCCATTGTCAACAAAGGATATATTACAAAGTATTGAGATTAAATTTTGTTTCTGACCAAATACTTATTTTCCACCATAATAGGCAAATAAAATGTTAAAAAAACAGATAATGTGATTTTCTGGATTTTTTTTTCTCAGTTTGTCTCCTATAGTTGAGGTCTACCTATGATGTAAATTACAGGCGCCTCTCATCTTTTTAAGTGGTGGAACTTGCACTATTGCTGACTGACTAAATACTTTTTTGCCCCACTGTATATATATATAAAATTGAATATAAGTGAATAATAAAATATTTTGAAGTTGTTTTCTGAGCTATTATTTTATTATTATTTTAAAAATAAACACATTTTTCCACATCAAGAAAAACAGTTCGCAGCAGCCAGCAGGCATCATTAAGTCATATATAGTCAGCATAATAGTATATTATCTATTTGGAAATACCACGACACACGCGATCACACAAAGACACAGTGACTTTAATAGCGATTCTTTCGGAGGACATGATTTGCAGTCTGTGTGTCACTATGTCTCTGCAACCTTAGGTTTAAAAAAAACAAAACACAAAAAGAATAAAAAGATAGAGTTGAAGTTGCGGGGTCAAATATTTGGTGACAGTAGAAAAACCCTTTAACTTCAGCAGTTGAATAAGCTCAATTTATATTGAAAACATCAATAAAAATAAAGGTAATTGGCACACAATTTCCTATTCATATTGATTAGTGAAGTCTTATCTGTGCTCTTCATAGTCATTTTTATTCTATTAGTGCTGGAACAACAAATGACATTTGGAAAATAGAATTTGAGTATATCTTTAGATCTATGGTAGCCAGGCAATTAAATGAGGCGCCAAGAGTGCTCATTCTAGTGCATGTTACCTTTTTCTCGAGGTCCGGGGTTTGAAAAGTGAGGATGAATTTTTTAACGTGATCTTTACGCAGCTGATCAATACTTCGTGCATCTATTGCTCTTGCCAAGAACTCATCAACTTCATCCTCGGGATTCAGAGCTTCCTGTGTGTTCCTGCTGCAAAATACAAAAGGAGCAATATGATTAGTATAAATATAACCAAAAAGAAATTACCTAGTCACAAATGGCGCTTTCAAAATAACATACTGCCTACAAATAACTGAAGCACATGCCAAGTAAAAATTCAAAAAAATGTAACAAATATTAACACACAACTGTTTAAAAAGATTCAGTGGATAAATACACACATATGGACCTGGGAACACAGGAATTACTATACCCATGCCATAAGCATATTCAAAAAAATGGATAAATATCAAGAGCATATAAAGAATTTTTTTCTCTCAAAGGTTCCTCAAAAAGGGCTACCTTCTATATAGAGCAAAGCTTTCTTGAATGTTAAAGGGAAGGTGCCGCAATTTTGTTTTTGTATTAAAAATGATTGTTTATATAAACAATTATTTTTAATACAAAATTATTTTTTTTTACTTTAATATCTTTTTTTATCATTAATTATTTTTGCAGCCACTGGGCGCCGCCATTTTGCTTTGTAGGAGTGTAAGGGTATGTTCACACTATGCGGTTTTTACTGCGGAACCGCCGTGATTTTGCCGCTGTGGGTCCGCAGCTGTTTTCCATGCAGGATACAGTACAATGTTACCCTATGGAAAACAAAAACCGCTGTGCCCACATTGAGGAAAATCCCGAAAAAACCACGCTGAATTGCTGCAGAAAAAAAGAAGGACCATGTCACTTCTTTGTGCAGAATCGCAGCGATTCTGCACCCATAGAAATGGGGCTGTGCACACAAGTAAGCGGATAATGTGCGGGTTATACCCGGGGTGGAGGAGAGGAGACTCTCCTCCAGGCCCCGGGAACCATATTTGAGTAAAAAAAAAAAGAATTAAAATAAAAAAATAATGATATACTCACCTCTGAAGTCTCAGCGCTGCACGCGGCCATCCGGTCTCAGGTTTGCTATGCGACCAGGACCTGCGGTGACGTCGCGGTCACATGACCGTGACGTCACGAAGATCCTGGTCGCACAGCATCTTTAGAACCGGACCGCCGCCTGCAGCGCCGAGGAGATCGGGACGTCAGAGGGTGAGTATATAATTATTTTATTATTTTTAACATTACTATTGATGCTGCATATTGCTGCATATGCAGCATCAATAGTAGGGGTAAAATCCCGCAGTGGAACCCGCAGGACAAACCGAGATAAATCTGCAGGGATAACCGCAGCGGGTTTGCCCTGCAGATTTATCAAATCCGCTGCGGAAGAACCCGCAGGACAGGACGCAACGTGTGAATGTGGCCTAAGACTCCCAGCACGACACTTACACTCTGCAAATACGGCAGCCCTGGGCATAGGAGGCTGCGGACGGGAGCCGACCCCATAGCTATCATACCTATCATTGTGCTGCTCCCTGCTCTGATGTGGCCACGTCCCCTGGGCTGTCTCCACATCACAGCAGAGGCAGGAGGTCGACGCCATCTTTCTTCAGCCCACAGTGTGTGAGCTCCACTCACTGTGACTTGAGAGCTGCGCAGTTATAGGAGAGACAGCTCCAGCTGCCTCCCCTTTCACACTGTCAGCAGCGGCCGTTCCCTGTCCTCTGCTATGGTGTGTGGCTGTGATCTCTAGAATCCCTAGAGGGTGAAGTGCTGTGGTCTGATGTCCTCTATCAGGAGCTGCAGAGAGGTAACAGAGGGGGATGGGGGAGGCTCTGTGCTGCTCCGACCCTGCCTCTCACTGCAGCTCCTCACAGGACATCAGACCGTGTATCTATCACTATACTGTGCTGAGCCATGTATCTAATCCTCTCCTGTGTGATACTATGCTGAGCTGTCTGTCTAATCCTATACTGTGTGATACTATGCTGAGCCATGTATCTAATCCTATTCTGTGTGATACTGTCTGCTGAGCCATGTATCTAATCCTATCCTGTGTGATACTATGCTGAGCCGTGTATCTAATCCTATCCTGTGTGATACTGTGCTGAGCTGTGTATCTAATCCTATCCTGTGTAATACTGTCTGCTGACCTATGTATCTAATCCTATACTGTGTGATACTATGCTGAGCCGTGTATCTAATCCTATTCTGTGTGATACTGTCTGCTGAGCCGTGTATCTAATCCTATCCTGTGTGATACTGTGCTGAGCCGTGTATCTAATCCTATCCTGTGTGATACTGTCTGGTGAACCGTATCTAATCCTCTCCTATGCACTCCTCTCCCCCCTGCATATCTTTCCCCATTGCACACACAACTCAATGCGTGCGATAACAGGAGCTGCAGGGGTCATGCTGTATTATGGCATTATGTGAGATCTATATGACGGTATTATGTGATCTGTATGGTGGTATTATGCTTGATCAGTATTGTGAGAATTATATGGTGGTATTGTGTGTGATCTATATGGCGGTATTCTGTGAGAACACTGGCAGCATTATGTGTGATCTATATGGCGGTATTATGTGAGAACACTGGCAGTATTATGTGAGAACTGTATGACAGTATTGTGTGATCTATTTGATAGTATTGTGTGTGATCTACATGGCGGCATTATGTGTGATCTGTATGGTGGTATTATGTGAGAACACTATGGCAGTATTATCTTCAGAAAGCGGACCCATTCTATGGTGGTTCTGGCTGAGCACCTGCACGCGGGTCTGGGGTAATAGAGGGGACAGCGTGACCTCCAGTTAGGTGCAGTCAGGGGAAGGCTGGTGAGGCAGCTGAAGAGAGGGGTCTCATTTTTATTGTTACTATATGGCTACATTTCCTTCCCAGCGTCACCCCAGACTGCGCCTGTCACCTCGCTTTCACACATCGCCAGGACAGGATGGGGAAGACAGGATCTGAGGAGGGGAATGGGGTCTGTATGCAAAGTCTGGATCAGAACAGGCCATCAATCAGCAGAAATGTTTCCTGGATTTCTGTGGAGCAGACGGTCCATCCATGTATATAAAAGACAGCGCTCTATGTACAATCCCTGGTTGCTCCGCGCACCGAACAGGGGGCCCCTATAGACCAGCACACTGCTCTCCTGAAATACTCTGTGCTGCTGTCACCCTGCTCCCTCCACCACATATCTCCCAGAATCCTTGCTACCTGCCATCCTCGGTGACTGTCTACTTGTCAGTATAAGGCTGCTTTCACACTAGCATCGGTACGGGCCCGTCGCAGTGCGTCGGGCCGACGTACCAAAGCATGCTGTGAAAGAAATGCCCGACGTGGGCAGCGGAAGCAGTCTTACGACGCTTCCGCTGCCCCATTGCAAAGTCCGGAGAGGAGGGAGCTTTTTTTGTGGCGACGGTTGCGACGTGTGGCAATACGTCGCAATGTGTCGGTAATGTTAGTCTATGGGGAAAAAACGCATCCTGCAGACAACTTTGCAGGATGCGTTTTTTCTCCTGAATGACGCATTGCAACGTACAGCCAACAACGCTAGTGTGAAAGTAGCCTAAGGCTGCCGTCACACTAGCAGTATTTGGTCAGTATTTTACATCAGTATTTATAAGCCAAAACCAGGAGTGGGTGATAAATGCAGAAGTGGTGCATGTTTCTGTTATACTTTTCCTCTAATTGTTCCACTCCTGGTTTTGGCTTACAAATACTGATGTAAAATACTGACCAAATACTGATAGTGTGACGGCAGCCATACTCTGCAGTCACCAACAAAATGGCTGCTCACTGGGTTCCTGAATATCATCCTCTCTTATCCCTTAGCAAACACCCAGAAGGGGAGGAGAGGAGACATCACACACGTCAGCAGACTCTGCCCATAATTACTGCAGTGCAGTAATGTGAGCTATTTGTACACTAGGTTTTTCTGAAATTTCAGCAGCTGCTCCCCCTAGTGTTTAAAAGTGGAAATTCCAAAACTTTTCAAATTATTTTTCATATTTTACTAAATTATAAACAATGATAATATTTTTAAAGAAAATGTAAAGATTAATTCTTTACATTTTTACAGTTGCTGTAAAAAAATTTTTTGGGATGGCACCTTCCCTTTAATCAATGTTATATAATTCAACGTATTTCTCTTTGCAAATCGTGCTTTTGGACTCATATGTCAGTCAAATTTGGTACTCAATATAACATTCATAAAGCATAGACACATAAATAAGGAAAAGAGTTTTCCATACAGCTCTATTTAAATGCCCATATAGCTTATGGCTCTATGTAAAAACCTTTGTGGCTGCTCACAGCCAAATTGTCTACATATATAGTTATAAGATTGCTTGCTATCTCTATATCCAACAACAATCAATAACATTAAAGTGCACAGTGCTAAATGATATTCAATATTAGTGCAAACCATGCTGTAGAATACTTGCAGAGACAAAACCATATTGTGAGGTGCAAAACCAAGCTACTAAATATCTTCTTCTACATCCCCATCAGAAGAAGCTAACGTGAAATGTGCTTCGGGACGCTCCCTGCCAACCAGGTCATGTACACCCCTTGAATTTAGCTGATTTGCCTCCTCCCTCATATCTAGCTTACTATTACAAACCTCCTGTAGCATGCCTGCACTTTAACCACTGCACCTTAGTTATCCTTATTTGATTGCTGCCATATTTAGTAGCTTGGTTTTGCACCTCACAATATGGTTTTGCCTCTGCAAGTATTCTACAGCATGTTTTGCACTAATATTGAATATCATTTAGCACTTTAATGTTATTGATTGTTTTTGGATATAGAGATAGCAAGCAATCTTATAACTATACATGTAGACAATTTGGCTGTGAGCAGCCACAAAGGTTTTTACATAGAGACATAAGCTATATGGGCATTTAAATAGAGCTATATGGAAAACTTTTCCTTATTTACCGTATTTTTACGACCATAAGACGCACTCTTTTTCCTCCAAATTTGGGAGGAAAGTGTGGGTGCGTCTTATGGTTGGAATGTAGCATGTGTGGAGGGGGCAGCAGCTAGTGGGATTGCACTGTGATCCCACTTGCAGGAGGCAGAAAAATGTCCCTGCTGCCTGGAATCAGTGCTGGGGAAACCACTGGTCTCGATGATTAAAGTGCAGTGAATATTCATTAGCCGCTATCCCGCCCACCTGTCAGCTGAGCGGGGAGCAGCAAATGAATACTCCTTTAACAGGGACACACATGGTTTTCCCAGCGCCGGAGGATTCCTGCAGCAGCTGGGGAGATCTGTGTGTCTGGAGGAGGAGGGAGCAGCAGCAAGGGCCAGAGGGGACAAGATCGCTGCGTACCTGGCTGTGCTAGATGCTGAGGCATAAGGACCTGTGTGATGTCATGAAGAGGGCGGGCTGGAGCATCACATGACTGCACAGAGCCCTCCCTCTTCTGATGTCATCACAGGTCCTTCAGACTCCCCACTAGAATCTGCAGGCTTGCTCTTATGATTTGTGCTGTGGAGAGGCAACAAGAGGGAGGGCTCTGTGCAGTCATGGGATGCTCCAGCTTTTCACCTCACCACAGGGTGGCTGGCTGGCATAATTAAAAGGTTAGTCTTTACAACACACAATAAAGCACTCTGCCACTCCTGTGTTGAACTATAACTCCCAGCATGCCATAAGATCTGCAGGACATGCTGGGAGTTACAGTTCTCCCAATGGGATCTTAAAGCACTCCAGTGTTATTTTTCAGTTCTGGAATGGTGCTTTAAATATAAGCCCTGTGCCCCCATTCTTATACTCAACCTCCAGCGTCTTCATATAGTGCTTTACAGACAACACACTGGTCCCGCAGCACCATCTTCTACAGCCAGCTTCCAATATAATAACATACTATTATATATAATAACACCACATATAATAGTATGTTATTCAATTTTACCAAAATGTTTGTTTTTTGCTTCAAATCTTTTTTTCCCCTATTTTCCACCTCTAAAACCTGGGTGCGTCTTATAGTCCAGTGCGTCTTATAGTCCGAAAAATACGGTATGATGTGTCTATGCTTTATGAATGTTATATTGAATACCAAATTTGACTGAAATAAGAGTCCAAAGGCACGATTTGCAAAGAGAAATACGTTGAATTACATAACATTGATTAACATTCAAGAAAGCTTTGCTCCATATAGAAGGTAGGCCTTTTTGAGGAACCTTAGAGAGAAAAAATTCTTTATATGCTCTGGATATTTATCCATTTTTTGAATATGCTTATGGCATGGGTAGAGTAATTCCTGTGTTCCCAGGTCCATATGTGTGTATTTATCCACTGAATCTTTTTAAACAGTTGTGTGTTAATATTTGTTAAATACATTTTTTGAATTTTTTACTTGGCATGTGCTTCAGTTATTTGTAGGTAGTATGATTCGTATAAAGTCTGGTGCCTGTGATCACTACGGATTCTTCAACACATATTACAAAACTGCACGATACAAGGTTGAAGGACCTGACTTTGCAGAATACACAACACAGTGGTCAGTTTGCACTACTTTATATACTCACCATGTCCAACCACTCAATCGACCTGCCACCAGAATGTGCTGCCCAAACCACAGGCAGTATGAAGCACAATCTGGCAGCACGTCTATAGCCTGGTGTATTATTTTTCCGAAATGTTCCAGTGTTTCAGAGATGATATATCAAGCTGGGAACCATAACCAAGCACTACAATAGTCAAGCACCACCCCCAGCCAGCTTTTCCCAGTGCAGCTCTAGGTAACTGACAAGTCTCTTGCTCTAGGACAGACCTGTTAATCACCTGCAGCAGTGTGGAGAGAAGCCTGGCCAGAGACACAGTCCAACTAGTCTCATCTAGTAAAATGACAAAGCTAAAATAATGTTGTTGCATAAATTTGAAATTAGGGATGAGGTTGTGTTCCGATTTAGCCAATCATATTTATACTCTTGACAAATATTAGTCAATGCACACATGCCATTATTTACAGGGTTTTTGACTGACTCCATATAAAGTATAGCTGTTCTGTTCTTAGCTCATTTTCTAAAGCTTTGGTCTGTAAAGTGCTTACAACTCAGCAAAGGAATCTCATTTTTGAAAGCATCAGTCAGGACAAGGGTACAAAAAACGTTTTTCAAGGCATTAGATATACTATGGAAAAATGAGAAGAGGATCATCACGGAGTGGCTCAAATTTGACACAACAGTGACATTAAAATTAGATGTCCCTCAAAAATTGATGAAATGACAATAAGAAAATTGGTCAGGAGGCTGCTAAGATACCTACAGCAACATTAAAGGAGCTTCAGGAATTTCTGGCAAGTACTTGTTGTGCACTGCGTGGGGCAACAATGTCCCATATTCTTCATATGTCTGGCTTGTGGGGTAGGGTGGCAACACGGAAGCGTTTTCTAATGAAAAAGAAACATCCAAACCCAGTTCCGAGGGAGCGAGCTCAGGAGCCGCACAGCTCCCATGATGCCAAACAAAACACCACCCCACAGATACAAGAACATAGACACAATGACCGCCAAACAACAACAAAAAGGGACTGATGTAAAGAACTCTGCTTCCATGTGCTCTCAGACAAAAAGCTGGGAACAAAAACCAATGGGTCCCTTTTTGCAGTCTACTGCTAATATAAAAACACCTGGGCCAAATATATGTTGTTCCTGGAACCAAGAATAAAAAAAAAGGGGAAAGACTTTGTGGTGGTGTCACCCAGACCTATGGGGGTTTTGTATCAAAGCATGAGTGCTGTAGGGGCACCTCGGTGTTATGGAGACGGTAGTGATCACCATGTAGCACCTAACAGGATAGGGCCCCACTGAGAGGTTTGCCATGATGTGGTAGTCGGGTTATACTAACGAAGAACCTCATGATCTGTTTTGAGCATTTTGCTTAGCTGCAGTAGATCAATGTATTACAGGTGTATGTGCAGTCCATATCATTTTTTCTAGAGTTATAGCATACAGTAGTATATAGTGGCCACAACATTGGGAGGCGCTAACATAGCAACTTTCGATTATTATTATTCATTTTTATAGCACCATTTATTCCATGGCGCTTTACATGTGAACGGGGCAAATATAGACAAGTACAATAAACATGAGTAAAACAAGGCACACGCAAGTACAGGCGGATAGAGGACCCTGCCCGCGAGGGCTCACAGTCTACAGGGTGAGGATACACTAGGTGAAGGGAAGAGTTGGTCATGTGGCGGTTCAGTATACTGGGGATCACTGCAGGTTGTAGGCTTGTCGGAGGAGGTGGGTCTTCAGGTTCCTTCTGAAGGTTTCAGTGGTAGGTGAGAGCCTGATGTGTTGGGGTAGAGAGTTCCAGAGTATAGGGGAAGCACGGGAGAAGTCTTGGATGCGGTTGGGGAAGAAGAGATGAGAGAGGAGTAGAGAAGGAGATCATGAGATGATCGAAGGTTGCGTGTAGGTAGGTAACGGGAGATCATGTCACAGATGTATGGAGGAGTCAGATTGTGAATGGCTTTGTATGTCATTGTTAGCGTTTTGAACTGTAGCCTCTGGGCAATAGGAAGCCAGTGAAGGGCCTGGCAGAGAGGAGAGGCTGGGGAGTACCGGGGAGACAGGTGGATTAGTCGGGCAGCAGAGGTTAGGATGGATTAGAGTGGTGCTAGAGTGAAGGCCAGAGAGTAGGAGGTTGCAGTAGTCGAGGCGGGAGATGATAAGGGCATGTACTAGTGTTTTTGTGGTTTCATGGTCAAGGAATGCACGGATCCGGGAAATGTTTTTGAGTTGAAATCGGCAAAAGGAGGCAAGGGCTCGGATATGTGGCTTATAAGAGAGGGTAGAGTCAAGGATCACCCCGAGGCACCGAGCGTGCGGGACCGGGGAAAGTGAGCAGCCATTGACATAGATGGATAGGTCGGGTGGAAGGGTAGAGTGAGGTGGGGGAAAGATGATGAATTCTGTTTTGTCCATGTTCAGTTTTAGAAAACGAGCAGAAAAGAAGGATGAAATAGCAGACAGACATTGTGGAATTTTGGTCAGTACGGAAGTGAGGTCGGGTCCAGATAGGTAGATCTGCGTGTCATCAGCGTAGAGATGATATTGTAAACCGTGGGATTCTATGAGCTGTCCCAGGCCGAAGGTGTAGATGGAGAAGAGTGGGAGTCCTAGAACTGAGCCTTGGGGAACACTGACAGACAGGGGGCGAGATGAGGAGGTGGTGTGGGAGAGGGAGACACCGAATGTCCGGTCTGTTAGATATGATGAGATCCAGGATAGGGCCAAGTCTGTGATGCCAAGAGATGAGAGAATCTGTAACAGGAGGGAGTGGTCCACAGTGTCGAAGGCAGAAGACAGGTCTAGGAGGAGGAGGACAGAGTAGTGTCGCTTGCGCGGTTAGTAGGTCATTGGTCACTTTAGTTGGGGCAATTTCAGTTGAGTGATGTGTTCGGAAGCCAGATTGTAACCGGTCAAAGAGGGAGCAGGAGGAGAGGTGGGAGGACAGTTCAAGATGGACATGCTGTTCCAATAGTTTTGAGGCATAAGGGAGAAGGGATATCGGGCGACAGCTGGACACAGAGGATGGGTCGAGGGAGGGTTTTATGAGGATAGGTGTGATTAATGCGTGTCTGAAGGATGAGGGGAAGACACCGTTTGTAAGTGAGAGGTTGAGGGGAGGGGAGACATGAGTGGACACAGAGGCGAGACATGAGTGGACATCTTCCACTGTGATTTGGATAGTAACAGCCCAGCTCCACACCATTGCCCTTCTGATTTGGAAATAAAAATACAAACCGGTTAACTTATAAGTGATCATTATCATTCATACATAGTTTATGCTTCCTTTAACGCCATGTGATGTTACATGAGTTATAGAATCGGGTTTGGGCGTTACTTCATCACACCCAAGAGTATTTTTGGAAACACTGCATACAAGAGTGATCTGCATTAAAAGTATCTTGTGTCTTTTACTTACTTGTCTTTGCTTGATTCATCAATGCCCTGAGAAAATGAAAGACAACAGCAATATTATTCCTCTACAGCAATTATGGTCTATTATACTTGTGCATTAACATTATTCTGCAAATTTCACTCGCAGCTGAGTGCCAGTAAAAGGTACACAAGATAAGATTTGGACTGAAGCAAGGATATTAACTAATGTGATGATTAGGTTAAAGTCTTGGGACAGGTTCCAAATTAGACCTTGTTCTAATGTCTTTAATAAGCTAAGGCAGAAATCCACAGACCTATTCTTTGGTAAGGATTTCCATGCCCTTGGCTTCAACACAAGATTATTTTTCGATAGAACAGAGTTTCTGTGTGGGTACTGAATACAGAGCTCATGTTACTCTGAGACTATTCATATGGATGCATACAACTGAGTTAGGCATTTTATAAAGGTAAATTGCACTACTTCCATCCCAAATGCAGATAGAAAACGCCAACATTTACCGTAGCTTTCTCCATATATTAGTCAGCCTGCAGTACCCTGAGGAAGGAGTCCATGGTATTCATAAGCGGAGGGCATTCCCCGTCCGCTGCTGACTGACAGCTGTCTCCCAACTATTCTCCATTAGTGCCTGCAGGGCAAGGTTAGCCTGCAACTCATGAATACAAAGAACTCCTGGTTCATGAACACTTCAACTAATAACATGAAGAACATCACGCTCATCTAACAGGCACAACGTTGAAATGTGTTTGTCTGTCGAACTCCCTTCTATAATATTTAGTGTATGGTGACAAATTCCCTTTAATAACGTCCATTCAAAATCAGCCTTAAGACAAATATATTTCGGATGATATTAAGTACCAGGTTGCTACCATGTCTAAAAATTTGAGAAAGAAGGCTTCAGACGTCCTACTCTCCCAGTGTTAGCAAAACCTTCACAGGTTACTACTGCCCCATGCAGCATGGCTCCATAAAGAGCCAAATCTAGGACAGAGCAGGCTCCTAAACAATGATTGGAGAGAAACCGTATTACAGCCAAAACTACTGGATAGTTCGCAAGTAATACCAAAATATGTGCCATACCCAAAACTCATTTTCAATATTAAATGACCTACTGGGTCAGCTTTCCAGTCATATCACATGTATCATCTATATAAGGGTCAGCAATCTGGTACCATTGTCAATCAGCAACTCACAGCAAATTCTGATAGTCACAGGAACCATAATGGGTCATATACATGATTCATTGTGCTATTCTTATGAATATGTCACATGTGCCATTTATGCTTTGTTGTCAAGAAGGAAAAAAAAAAATCACACTGTGTTAATTCACACGACCGTATTTTCCGTCCAATGTTATTCAATGTGGCAGCATAGATGAGAGATTTTTTTTTTCAGTGAACAAACCTGCATGTTAAAAAATACATTTGCAGCATGCACCAGTTTCTTCAATAAATCGGATGAGGCTCACCCATTCAGGTAAAAAGAAAATGAGATACCATATAGAGCCACAGTACAGCATCCGATTTTTACAGATATACTTCAATTCTGTAAAGGTTTTAGTAAATGATTAATAGCTGCTCCTGTAAAACATGGATTGCAGGAATATTGCTATTCTTTTAAAACTGAAAAAATATTGCTTTGTAGCAAACAAAAATATTATGATGGGGGAACAAATCTCATTCCCTTTTGGCAAGGCAACTTACAGAAGATAGAGGGAAATCTTCGCACTTAAAAGATAATAGAGGAACAATCCTTTATGACCCCACTAAAATTACGAAGATCTTCCACCACTATTTATCCAAATTAGATTTCCTTAAAGGGCATCTGCCACCACATTTGATCTATCTAAACTATTAATATGGGTATACAGGTTATAGAATGCTGTAAAAAGTCCAACTTTGTCACAGATGCCTTGTTGCTGAGAAATCATCTTTTATCACTTTATATAAATGATCTCTTCCAGACTCTGGGGAGGATGCTGTCTGGAAGATAACTCTGGAGGCAGAGTTATCTCCAGGCAGCGTCCTCCCCAGAGCCTGGAAGACATCATTTATATAAAATGATAAAAGATGATTTCTCAGCAACAACACATCTGATATGAGACAGACAGGTGGGACTGTTTTCAGCATTCTGTAGCCTGTATGCCGATATTATTTGTTTATATATTTGTTTATATAGGTCAAATGTGGTTACAGATTACCTTTAATGACTAGAACAGAAGAAAGAAATCATTCAAACCTTCCTTCAGCAATGTAGACTACCTACCTTTTCTGTGAAAACCATAGCGTCCCTTGATAAACAAATTATAAAAGAGGAAATATAGGACTTATTTAAATTACTCCCTAAAGGTAGTTCACCTGGTCTAGATGGACTGAACTATTTATACTATAAAACATTTATAGCACTCAACTCCCCAACTAACTACTCCATATAATGACTTTCTTACGGTTTCTCCAATACCCCTTACTATGCTTCATTCATATATCACCCTCATTCCAAAACCAGGAAAAGATCTCGGACATTGAACTAACTCCAGGCCCAGAGCCCTTCTTAATGTAGATTTAAATATCTTCACTAAAACATTGGCATTATGTCCATCGACTTGGCTTCCCCACCTGGTCCACAAAGATCAGGTGGGAATTATACCTTGCAGACAGGAAGGTGAGAATACAAGAAAAGTAATAGACCATCTAGAAGTAGTAAATAAGATGGAGAGCTCGGCATTTTTACTTCGTTTAGATGCTGAAAAGGCCTTTGACCGTTTAGGGTGGCCATTCATGTTTGAAACTTTTAATCAATTCGGACTGTCGGGGCCATTTGCTATGGCTTTGAGAAATCTATATTCCCAAACCTCAGTGTCGATAAAACTTCCACACGCACAATCCCAACCTTTTTCAATTCCCAATGGCTCCCGCAAAGGTCATCCTTTCTCCTCCCCTAATCTTTGTTTTATGTATAGAACCGCTAGCTGCAGCCATACGCCTTGACCCAAACATTCATGGAGTGATGGTGAGGAATGTAAATTATCCCTATTTGTGGATGATGTTTTATTGACATTATTAGAGTTGAGCGAATTTGCTTGGGTCCCTGCTTATTTGGCAAGCCATAGTGCTTACCGAATAAGTTGCAGAGGGAACCCGGCTTCCTTCTGCAGCTTATTCAGTAAGCGCTATAGCTTGACGATTAAGCAGGGACCCGAGCAAATTCACTCAAAAATTAGACATTATTACAATTGCATATTACCTTCCCAAGTTTACACTCAATGTATTGACTAGATTTTTAAGCTAATTAAAAGATAATTATAACTATAAGAGGAAAGATACCTCTAACATACTTAGGGATACGACTGACATCCAGTTACAAAACAATATACCACCATAATTATGCTCACCTGTTCACAGAAGTTATGTGATTACTTGTTATGTGGAATGGCCTCCAAATATCACGGTTCGGAAGAATTTCAGTGGTCAAAATGACCATACTCCCGAAGCTCTCTATCTCTTTGATATGGGTTTTATGCTCAAAAAAGTTTCCCATTTACCTCCGAACATTCCCCTCTGACCTCTTTTCTGTTTAAACCTAGGTTGCCTGATAGTCTGAATAATAACCAGACTAAACTATTAGTTAATAAACAACTTTTTGCTTCGCAGATATCGTGGATAGACATTTCAAGATTCTTTTACCTTTACATAGTTTATTCACCAATTATAATCTACCTGCCAATTCCCACTATCGATATTTGCAGATCAAAAACTTTTTTTATACGCTCGTCTGAACCGATCCTCAGGATAATCTTTATTTTACACACGTGTTGTTACGTAAAGAGGATCCTTCAGCTCTTCTGAATGCCTGTTTTATTTGTAGACATTTGTGTTCCATATTCTATAACAATTCTGGAGAATCTTTTTATACAATTTGTAACTTATGTAATTCCTCCTAAAAATGTATGATTACATCGAGAAATGCCTGCTGCTAGAATCTACACACTGACGCAGACCAACTTTTGACCAACTATCCAAGTTTATACGGGTTGCAAAATTGTTGGGAAGAAAAACCCACAATATAACTTAAAACTGACAAAAGTAATTTTCAATTACCGGTACTTGAAAATTAGTTGATAGTCAGTAAATTTAAATTGAAAATTACTTTTGTCAGTTTAAAGTTACTTCAGTGACCGTTGTGTTTTTTTTCCCTTCTACTATCACTTAAGACTAAAGTACCAACTATTTTGTCCACATTGGTAGCTGGACCCCTAAACAGTAAAGGCCTCAAGGCAATGGGTCTTATTGCCCAAACTAGAATCCAGACCTGAATTAATGCCAGAATTATTGTATAGCAGGGGTGTCAAACTGCATTCCTCGAGGGCTGCAAACAGGTCATGTTTTCAGGATTTCCTTGTACTGCAGAGGTGATAATTTAATCACCTATACAAATAATGAGTTGGTGATTAAATTATCACCCGTGCAGTACAAGGAAATCCTGAAAACATGACCTGTTTGCAGCCCTCGAGGAATGCGGTTTGACACCCCTGTTGTATAGTATAGTATTGTAATAAAAGGCTTTAGTTCAGTTAGGAAATGACATTAGCGGGGACCTGTTAGAAGATTCATGCTAGCTGATCTACAATCAGCACTAATCGAACCGTAGGTGCACAATTATAGCCAGAAATCTTCTACACTGAAATGCCACATCAATCAACTGGAGAAGGATGAGAAGAAGCTGGCTGGGAAGTACACTGAACTAGTTACCTGAAACACGGATTTCCTATCTGAAATTTCAAAATCAAAGTACCTGTCTCTTATGAGGAGAAAATAAGAGAAGCATATCTGGCCACAATGGCACAGCCAATGCGGACTTATGCTGCCAGTGGGTGTAACGGCACGAATCTGCTGACAGGTTATCTTCATGTTGAAAAATGTAGCTAGCATCCCCTTCCTAACTAAACTAACATTTTCCTAGAAATGCAAACAGTTTCCATTTATTTCTAGACAGTTATGTTTCCGTAAATATCAGAATCCCTTTTATGTTATTATTTTTACTTCTGTAAGTTCTCACTAGAAAGTTCTTGTTTCAAATGGGTTGTATAATTAGCATTCCATCACGCCATCCAACATGCTAATAGGGCCAGCTAGTATGTTAATCATTGGCATTGGTGTATCTCTGCGCACTCAGCATGCGTCATCCCTACCCAAAGGGCATGGGAATGGAGCAATGGGATAAAATGCTGAGCCTTTCCAAAGAGCAACATTTGTTTTCAGGCATAGAGTTAAACAGCAAAAGGAATAATGTCAAGAGGTTGCAGGTTTTTTTAGAAAAAAAAAATAGGAAGGATAAAAATCACAATCCGCATTTAAAATTGGTAATGCAAAATGATCAGAATCAGAGGAATGAAAGCAAGCCCTAACCAGATTATATATAATCATAGCTGTACATGCCTCATTACTAACAGATCTGTTATTTTATAACCACAAAAAAACGACCATTACAATGAACTGTCCGAACACACAAATATTTTTAGATATTTCTATTTATTAAGGATAGTGTTTTTCAAACAGAGAAAACAAACCGTTAAAAATATCCGCTCTTTATAGTGCTGCCACAGACTTCGAGTAATTAGTCACGTCTAACAATAGTTTATTTATAACTCCCCATCATGCAAGCAGTTTCCAAGCACACATCTGTTCATACAAACTGGTATGCTACAGAATATCACAGGAAACAATTAAATCACGTAGAATTCTGGCCGGTCATCCAGAACTGATGTCACTTCTGGCACGGCACAAGCCCAAAAACTTGTTTGTAAACAGAAAATTGATATGAGCCAGATCTCGAGAGCATGTCACTCCTCAATGCTTGCTGAACTACAAATTTAAGTCTATAAAGTAATATATAATATATATAAAGTCTATAAAGTAATATGTATATATATATATATATATATATATATATATATATATATATATATATATATATACACACACACACTGCTCCAAAAAAATAAAGTGAACACTAAAACAACACAATGTAACTCCAAGTCAATCACCCATGAGTGCATTCAACCTGTCCAGTCATGAAGTATCACCAACGGGGAATCAATTTCTCCTGCTGTTGTGCAAATAGCACAGGCAACAGGTAGAAATTATAGGCTTAGGAAGACAACCCCTGTAAAGGAGTAGTTCTGCAGGAGATGACCACAGACTCTGTTCTGACCCTTTTCGGCTGTTTTGGTCATTTTTGCATTTTTTCATTGCTCTCCTCCCTAGAGGTACTGTACAGTAACATGAGGCAATGTCTACAATCCACAGAAGTTGCTCAGGTAGAGCAGCTCATCCAGGATGACACATCAATGAGGGCTAAGGCAAGAAGGGTAGCTGTGTCTGTCAGCACAGTGTTCAAAGCATGGAACAGATACCAGGAGACAGGCCAGGACATGTGGAGGGGGCTGTAGGATGGCAAAAACCCAGAAGAACAGCTACCTCCTCCTTTGTGCAAGGAGGAACAGGAGGAGCAGTGCAAGAACCCTGCAAAATTACCTCCAGCAGGCCACTAACATCCATGTGTCTGCTCAAACTGTCAGAAACAGACTCCACGAGGGTGGTATGAGGGCCTGACATACACAAGTGGGTGTTGGGTTTACAGTTCAACACCTTACAGGGCAATTGGCATTTGCCAGAGAACACAAACATTGGCAGATTCAACACTGATGCTCTGTGGTCTTCACAGATGAAAGCAGGTTCACAATAAGAACGTTACAGTCTGGAGATGATGTGGAGAACGTTCTGATGCTTGCAACATCCTCCAGCATGACCAATTTGGTAGAGGGTCAGTAATGGTGTGGGGAGGCATTTCTTTGGAGGGCCGCACAGACCTCCCAGGTTTGGAGGGCCGCACAGACCTCCCAGGTCTGGAAGGAGATCCCTCAAAAGAATATCCTTGTAGGGAGGTCATACAGGCATTTGGAGGCCACACACTACTGAGCATCATTTCGTTGTCTTGAGGCATTTCCACTGAAGTTGGATCAGCCTGTAGTTTCATTTTCCATTTTTTTTTTTTTAACTCAAATTTTTATTTAGGATCACATGACAATTAACTTGTTACATTCTTATATTTCAATACAGAGTTTTCACCCCAAAACAGACTCCCCCATTCCCAACTTAATCCACCCCCTCCCAAACAGACAGCCCACCTCTTTTAATAACTTAACCATCGGGATTATAGAGTTACTATCATCTCATGTAGATCTGCTGGCCTAATATTATACACCCTTCTTTTATAGTGAACCTATCCCATGACGAGCCACGAGGACCACAATTTGTCAAAGGTATCTATTTTCCCTCTTTTCTTATAAATCCCCTTTTCTAATATCAGGCCCTGTTTTACATACTGAAGGAATTCCCTTCTTGTAGGCGGCTCATCCTTAATCCAATTTCGCACTATTACCTTTCGAGCCATATATAGTAATCTGGCAATGGCTGTCTTCAGATTGTTATCCACCCAATCTCATCCACGCATCCCAACAAGCACACTATCGGGTCTCTTGGCACCATATATTTGTACGCACCTTCCACTCGACTCAAAACCACCAACCAAAAAAGCAGCCAGTCTCGGACATGTCCACATCATATGAAATATGTCAGCATCTGCGGACCTACACCTCGGGCATTCAGAGTCATCACGCAAACCTGCCTTGAACAATACTTCCGGAGATTTATAGACTCTGTGTATCACAGAGTTGTGAAAGCCTATACGGTTCGCTCAGTGACAGCCTTGGTACCCATTCCAGCACCGATTCCCAAGTTTCATTCTCCATTGGGCCCACATCTCTCTCCCACCTAGCTCTTGCCGTGATCGGATACCCCAGGAGGTAAGTATGCGGCAAGTCTTTATAAAGAGTAGAAATAACCCCCTAGTAGTCCCCTCACCACACACATATTCCAACACTATATCCCTTTGAAAACTGGCTTTTCCGTCCCTATTCTGAGCTCCAAATGTGTGCCTCATCCGCAAATATTGATATTCCCCTTTAGGCCCGATACCAAACTCTGCCTGCAATTGAGAAAAGGATTTCAACTCCCCCTGCTCAATTATCTGATACACATATTGAATTCCCACTGTCTGCCATTCTGGTAATACCCCCAGTGCCACAAATTCCGGTAAGTTAACATTACATGCCATATCGGGGAGAACCTGGTCAGACTCTCAACCCCACGTATGTGTTTCAGTCTACCTCACAACTTACATATCAAAAATATAGTGGGATACGGCTTCCCCAGGGCCCCCAGAGACCATCCTCTAGGCACTGCACTACCGGTCTTCTGTATGTCACTTTTTCCATCAATTGCTGTACCGCGCTGGACGATCCCTTTTACGCCCAGCCCCTCAAGTGCTGACTCTGGGCTGCCAGAAAATATACTTCAGGGTTAGGCAATGCCAAGCCCCCCTCATCCTTGGGCCGTTGAAGCGTCTCCAGCCTGATCCGTGGGTGACGTCTCCCCCATACCAAATTTCTAAACAGGGTAAGTTAATCTGTCTAAATTTTCGCCACGGTATCCAAACTTGCGCGTTATGAAGAACATATAGGATTTTCGGCATCAGAACCATTTTGATGAGATTCACCCTGCCTACCACAGATAAATGCAACTTAATCCAAGCATCCACTTTTGCCTTAAGAATACTTAAGATCGGAGTCAGATTCTTATGTATGTAGTCCGCCACAGGCATCGAGATCCATATCCCAAGGTATTTAAAGTGACTTACCACCCTCAATCGCCCCTCCTCCAGCGGCTCACTCCCCTCATCTTCCACATCATCTACCTTGAACAAAATAGACTTACTCCAATTTATCATCAGCCCCGACAATGCCCCAAATCTTTCAATAAGCCCAATAGCACCCCTCAAGGAAGTGAACAGGTCTGCCAGAAACAGTAGGATGTCATCCGCGTACAGCGCCACTTTTTCTTCCATCATCTTATATTTAAACCCTGACACCTCGTCCGACTGTCGAAGCTTAGCAGCCAATGGTTCCACAGCCAGGGCAAACAAAAGAGGAGAGAGTGGACACCCCTTTCTCGTTCCTCTCGCCAAATGTATAGTCCTTGATAACTCCCCATTCACCCTGACTCTAGCCAACGGTCGCGAGTACAGCAGCTGAATCCAGGACACAAACTGCGAGCCAAACCCCATACACTGCAATACCTGCCAAAGATATCCCCATTCCACACTGTCGAATGCCTCATGGGCATCTAAGGATGCAATGACTCTCTGGCCACAGTTGTCAGACTTAAGCTGCAGATTCATAAACAATCTCCGTAGATTGACCGCCGTGGATCTATCAGGCATAAAGCCAGATTGGTCTGGGTGTACCAGGCCGGAGATGACACTCGTCAACCTAGTCGCCAACACCTTGGCCAGAAGCTTGACATCAACAGTGAGTAAGGAGATCGGCCGGTATTTTCATTTTCCACTTTGCTTTTGAGTATCATTCCAAATCGAGGACCCCACGGGATATTAATGTTGATTTACATTGATCATTATGTTTTATTGTCCTCAATGCATTCCACTATGTAATAAAGATTTGCAACTGCAATATTTAATTCAGTGATACCTAGGATGTGGTATTTTAGTGTTCCCGTTATTTTGAGCGGTCTACACACACACACTGTTATTTAAAGGGAGTTTGGAAAGGGTTAAAGATATGCACGTATGTGGTGCTACAACTAAAGGTACAGTCACACATAACGATATTGTTGCTTTTTGTAACGTTTTAACGAAATCGTTGTGTGACAGCGACCAACGATCAGGCCCCTGCTGGGAGATCATTGGTCGCTGGGGAAAGTCCAGGACTTTATTTCGTCGCTGGATCTCCCGCTGACATCTCTGATGTCTTCACTGGTAACCAGGGTAAACATCGGGTTACTAAGCGCAGGGCCGCGCTTAGTAACCCGATGTTTACCCTGGTTACCATTGTAAATGTAAAAAAAACCAAACACTACATACTTACATTCCGGTGTCTGGTCACGTCCCTCGCCTTCAGCTTCCCGCACTGACGGTGAGCGCCGGCCGCCGTAAAGCAGAGCACAGCGGTGACGTCACTGTAACCCGATGTTTACCCTTGTTACCCGGGGACTTCGGGATCGTTGGTCGCTGGAGAGCTGTCTGTGTGACAGCTCTCCAACGACCACACAGCGACGCTGCAGCGATCGGGATCATTGTCTAGATCGCAGCAGCGTCGCTAAATGTGACGGTACCTTTAGAGTATCTTGATGGTGTAGGGAGTGCAAGCACCCAGAGCTTATCTCATGTATCCAGGGAGCAACATTTTGTTTACGACTACTCTTGGTTGTGCAAGTATAGAAAAGAAATATGTCACCTAATAAACTATAAACAGATTAAACCTATACAATCTCTCGCCAATTACAACTTTATAACAATGCTCCATTCCATAGAGTTCTCCTGAACAAAACGGCTCCTTTCACAGGCCTCACAGTTTACCATCATATTTGGCGGTAACACACTCTGCTCTATGGTGTGCAGAATTGTGTGCAATTTTATCTCGGAACATAAACAGGAAACCTTGGTGACCAATTTCAAGTCAATGGAATCAGTCATTATATTTGCTATTCTGTAAAAAAACAGAGCCAAGACAGAAAACAGTCTTTCAGTCAGGAAGTGGCAGTGTTATCACAGCTGTGATTTAGTCAGGTAAGCTGCTGTGACATCACAAGTGAGTTTCACTAAGGTAAGCTGCTGTGACATCAAAGGTTAGTTTCAGTCGGGTAAGTTGCTGTGACATTACAAGTGAGTTTCAGTCAGGTAAGCTGCTGTGACATCACAAGTGAGTTTCACTAAGGTAAGCTGCTGTGACATCAAAGGTTAGTTTCAGTCGGGTAAGTTGCTGTGACATTACAAGTGAGTTTCAGTCAGGTAAGCTGCTGTGACATCACAAGTGAGTTTCAGTCGGGTAAGCTGCTGTGACATCACAAGTGAGTTTCAGTAAGGTAAGCTGCTGTGACATCACAAGTGAGTTTCAGTAAGGTAAGCTGCTGTGACATCACAAGTGAGTTTCAGTCAGGTAAGCTGCTGTGACATCACAAGTGAGTTTCAGTCAGGTAAGCTGCTGTGACATCACAAGTGAGTTTCAGTCAGGTAAGCTGCTGTGACATCACAAGTGAGTTTCAGTAAGGTAAGCTGCTGTGACATCACAAGTGAGTTTCAGTAAGGTAAGCTGCTGTGACATCACAAGTGAGTTTCAGTAAGGTAAGCTGCTGTGACATCACAAGTGAGTTTCAGTCAGGTAAGCTGCTGTGACATCACAAGTGAGTTTCAGTCGGGTAAGCTGCTGTGACATCACAAGTGAGTTTCAGTAAGGTAAGCTGCTGTGACATCACAAGTGAGTTTCAGTAAGGTAAGCTGCTGTGACATCACAAGTGAGTTTCAGTAAGGTAAGCTGCTGTGACATCACAAGTGAGTTTCAGTCGGGTAAGCTGCTGTGACATCACAAGTGAGTTTCAATATGGTAAACTACTGAGATATTCTAAGTGTAAGTTGCTGTGTGACATAAGTGGATCTCGGGCCATTTTCACTCAACATAATTTCACAGTCCAATTTAGGATCGTGATGTTCAGAGTAGGAAAGGGTCTCCTGCCCTAAATTTAACAGCCTTGTGCATGCCCATTAGGTGGGCGAGTTCGGTTCAGGAGACCTGCGGCCCATTCAGACATTGTAGTGAGTACTTAGACTGGTTTCACACATCTCACATTCACAGACCTCATCAGATACACTAACCCACTTGTGAGAAGTGGCTGTGACGAGTGGATCCAGACAAGTAACATCACACTTCTATGGGCTTATGTGGGACTCTGGGGGAATACAAGTCGGGAAAGATGAATTTCTGTCTGTGACATCACATTTAGCTTTAGGCAAACTCAGTGGTGGATATACATATATTACAGCATAAAGTGGGCCACAATAGTGAGTTTGCCATCAATCCACATGTAAACAAACTATAACATCCCTTGATAATTTAAGAAAACCAAACATGTACAATTACTGCGATAAATCATGTAAGCGATACTGTAATTGAAGAGAATTTGATCCGCTATTTATTTGAATCAGAGTTGTTTATGGGAAACGTTAAATTCCAAAAGAAAGAAGCCACGGAAATAAAAATACATTGTTTCTTACTAGGGATATCTAAACTGTGTTCATGGATAGCCGTGGCACTGAAACAAAGACATCTACCTTATTTTTATAACCCGCTGATTTCCCTGCATCATTTACTGACAATTTCACACTTGAGGGGTGGCTTTTCTCATGATAGCGGAATAATAAAATTTTGTAGACTGAAACATTGGCCATCATTACTTTTATTGTATTCCGACTTATCAATGACATTCAAACCTTAAGGCCATGTTCACACTATGCGTTTTTAACTGCGGGTCCGCAGCTGTTTTCCATGCAGGGTACAGTACAATGTTACCCTATGGAAAACAAGAACCGCTGTGCCCACATTGCGGAAAATCCCGAAAAAAAACACGCTGAATTGCTGCGGGAAAAAAGAAGGACAATGTCACTTCTTTGTGCGGAACTGCAGCGGTTCTGCACCCATAGACCTCCATTGTGAGGTCAAACCCGCAGACGAAAAAATATCTGCGGGTTTTCTGTGGTTTGTGGTGCAGAAACCGCTGCAGCAGGAAGTGCGTGGGCGGAGTGTGGCTGTCCCCCCGTGCTCCAATCCCACCCCCCCATGCTCCGATGCCACCCCCCGTGCCCTCATCTCCCCCCCCTTATACTTACCGGGCCTCCCGGTGTCCGTCCGTCCGTCTTCTCCCTGGGTGCCGTCATCTTCCAAAATGGCGGGCGCATACGCAGTGCGCCCAACGAATCTGCCGGCCGGCAGATTCGTTCCAGGCATATTTTGATCACTGTGATAACCTCACAGTGATCAAAATAAAAAAAAAGTAAATGACCCCCCCCCCTTTATCACCCCCATAGGTAGTAACAATAATAAAATAAAGAAATTTTTTTTTTCCCCCACTACAGTTAGGGTTAGGGGTAGGGTTAGGGGTAGGGTTAGGGTATTTTCAGCCATTTTAACCCTTACTTCCTAGCAAAAAAACTTCCTAGCAAACACACAGACAATCTGCAGAGAAAACTGCATAAAAAAACCGCACTAAAAACCGCATCAAAAAACGCACCAAAAACCGCACCTGCGTTTTCTGCCAAGAGCTGCGGTTTTTAGTGCAGAAAAATCCGCAGGGAAATCTGCAACGTGTGAACATGGCCTAAAGTGTAATTGTCATTTACATTTTTATTTCACAAATCAATAGTACACATGAAAATAAGCAACTTTGTAATATACCTTATCAGAGAAATCTGCAACTTTGGAAAACATCTTATCAGAGAAGTCTGCTTCTTTCTCCTCCAGGACTGATTTTTTTTTTTTTTAGATTCTCAATCCTCTGGTAAAAATCCGTATTCAGGGAAGACAGATTGTTACATTACTGAGATAGGAGATGGCAGGTTCTATTGATAAGATTCTATGAAGAACAGAGGAGTGCTGCTTTCCCTCAGCTTCTCCCTCTTTCTCACCTTTACATAGAATCGTATCAGTAGCAGCTGCCGTCTCCTGTCTCTGTAATGTAACAATCTGTCTTCGCTGAATACAGATTTTACCCAAGAACTGAAAATTTAAAAAATGAAAGCTCAGTCCAGGAGGAGAAAGAAGCAGATTTCTTTGATAAGATACATTACAAAGTTGCTTATTTTCATGTGTACTATTAACTTATGAAATAAAAAAGCAAAATGACGGTTATGCTTTAAATGCATGTCCACATGAGTCTTGTGGTCCATCTCTATTTGTTCTGGCGGGTTGGCAGCCACCATGGCAACCAAGGTACAATTTGCCCATGTGAATATGATTTATATCACTGATCACTACGGTTTGAAGTTAGATGCTCCAATTTTTTGCAGCTTCCCATTTTAATATTAGTGTGAACAAGGGGAGAGTAGCAACTTACAGCTCAGATTGAATGATGTGTTGTATGATACTATATAGGCATACAATGGCATAGATCACCCACTGACATTAAAAAAAAAATACCCAAAACACACACATTGGCATATGCAGAGGAATATCTGCCCAGTGTATGCCAAAAGACACTACCCTGGCACATATCATGAGCATGGGAAGCTATGGATTTAAAGTACGCATCACTTTCTAGTGACATACATGTGGAAGATTTTTTTTTAATTCATTCCTTTTTTTACTGTTTAAAGAAGATCTGTCACCGGATTTACAATACTAACTACATACATTACGAAACTGATCTTTACCATCTGATGAGACTCGTGTGCTTACTTTGAAAATCTATTGTTATATAACAATAATAAATATAAAATGTTAGACATTTTTTCATTGAGTCCAGATAATGAGGGCGAGATCTCATGAGTCCAGGTATATTTAGTCTCTTAACCACCTAACCTGACAGCTGCGGTTTGTACTGAGCAGCGTGAAATCTCAGCAGCATCAGGGAAAAAAAAAAGATACTGAAGAGCTGTCAATCAGGCGGAATTAAAGAAGTTGTTCACTACTTGGACACCTTCTAGTCACACCCCTCGCTTGGCTCCCCATAGAATAATATAGCTTATTCTCACCTCCCGCGGTGTGGGCACTCCTTCTCCCAGGCCTCCTGTGCAGTTGCTGTGACACCGGAGCTCAATCAGCGCCGGCGTCACTGTCCCCGCTTCTTGTCGAAATGAACATGAATAGGAAGTGAGATCAGCCGCTGCCCGGACTTCCTCTTCATGTTCCATTTGTCTGAAGGCGGGGACGTGTCACAACAACCGCAGGGGAGCTCCAGGAAAACGAGCGCCGACACCGCGGGAACGGTGCCAGCATGGGAGGAGAATATAAGCTTTATTATTTTATGGGGGCCAAACATTTCAATCAAGAAGGGGTTGTCCTAGTAGTGGACAACCCCTTTAAACTTTTAAGAAGTATTTTGCAGCAGTCCTTTCTTTTCAAAACCTCCAGCAGCCTAATCAGATCGAGAGAATTTAATACTGTATGCAGACTGTATTGTGAAATCTGGTCACTGTTGGGTTAAAATGCGTTCCTGTGTAACTGAGGGAAATTGATTGGGAAATTCGGGGCCCCACTGACAGCAGGAGCTGAATACCATTATTTTTGCGGCTTGTACGATTTTCAGAGCTATAACTGAAACAGTCACGGAAAAGAACAATGCATAGGATCCTGGTAGATCTGACAGGTTTAGTATAGGACATCAGCCGTCAGAACATATACATCGGTTTCACAGATCTCCTTGTCTGAAAATTAGAGCACTAATGTGCTCAGACTTTCCACACCCGTCTAGAACCAGCAGCCCCCCACAGAGTATAGCATGTGTACTGTGAAGCTTATTTCAATACAGTCTGCTCATTAGTCTGGAGAAGGTTCACATGGAATCAGTAATTACAGCTTATTTATTATGGATGGATTTCCAGGGGCTTTAGCCTTTGCCAAGACATGACATCAGAATGGGTAAAACACCTCCTGGTTCCACGTGTGCACAATGCAGTTTGACTCATTCGCTCGTTCGGATTAATCTACTGAAGCAGAACACATTGTAAATAGACAGTCTTTGGGGTATATGTGACAAGGCAGCATCGTGCCTTTAGGAAAGATTTGGCGGAGAAAGGCATGTGACTTGGGAGTTGCTCGCCCCTTGGCATGTCTCATTAGGCAGATCCCACAGGAGGTCCTCTGACAAACTATTTAATTAAGTGTTTCTGAGAGAAGAGCTCTGCGTCCCTGTGTTGTCTTTGCCTTCCCTCACCAGGGGGCCTCTCTCACGCTCAATCCTTGGGAAAACCAGCAGCCTGTGTGAATCCAGAGAGTCCGGAAACACGAGCAACGCGGCTCTGCTGTCACAGCATTACTAACAAGACAATCATCTCTGGTTCATTCACCGCAGCATGCACATGGGAAACGTATGCTCCAGAGTGTGCTCACTACAGGTGGGCCAGAGGTCACTCACCACGGGAAATTACAGGTTTCATTCCAAAATAAAGTCCATTCTTGGTCAATCTCATTTTCAGGTGGATTTACAATCTGGCCTGCTCTGATCCTAGTTCCATCAGCGTATAATTATAGGTTTTCTACACTGACCCACAAAAGAGTAAAATGGTACCGGCACATTCAGTTGTCATTTTATCTTTTACTATGAACTTGAGGAAGAAATAGACTAGCCTAAAATCCTGTTAAGTTATAAAAACCTGGAACATTTGATTTTCAAAGGCAAAAATCTATAAACTGAAAACATGCAGTTAAGACTTAAGAGCTTATCTAATTCAAAAAACAATTTTTACACAAAAAAAATGAATTAACTAGCTGTGCAGACCAGTCTTCAGAACCCCCTCGGGACAGCTCCAGCTGGTCAGAAGCCCCTCGGGACAGCTCCAGCTGGTCAGAAACCTCTCGGGACAGCTCCAGCTGGTCAGAAACCCCTCGGGACAGCTCCAGATGGGAAGAAGCCCCTCGCGACAGTTCCAGCTGGCCAGAAGCCCCCCGGGACAGCTCCAGCTGGTCAGAAACCCCTCGAGACAGCTCCAGCTGGTCAGAAGCCCCTCGGAGTCAGCTCCAGCTGGTCAGAAGCCCCTCGGGACAGCTCCAGATGGTCAGAAGCCCCTCGGGACAGTTCCAGCTGGCCAGAAGCCCCTCAGGACAGTTCCAGCTGGCCAGAAGCCCATAGGGACAGCTCCAGCTGGTCAGAAGCCCCTCGGGACAGCTCCAGCTGGTCAGAAGCCCCTCGAGACAGCTCCAGCTGGTCAGAAGCCCCTCGGGACAGCTCCCACGCTGCCAATCGGTGATGGGGCGGGGTTACACAGATTGGCTGGACTGCACAGCACCTGAGACCTAGTCTGGCAGTGATAATGCAGTATAATAAGACATCCCTGATATCATGGTCTCTGCCCCTATATTTTGCTGCTCTCAGACTAAACAAAAAAAGCCTGCTGACAGATTACATATAATACCAATATTGTTTTTCATTCTGGTAACTTTTACCCTAAAACCAATATAAGAATGATTCACACTGAGCATTACACCCACTGTGAGATACCAATAATTCAGAGCTTTTTACTCACCATTTGACGAAAAGCCTTTGAGCCTTTGTTGCGTGGAAAGGATCTTTCAGGTACCCAGACCCGTGTAAGGCCTTCGTTTGAGTTGGCTCGGGCTCTTTGTAGTTTAGCCAGCATGGCCTTTTCTTCTTTCTGTAATTGAACATACACAAACACCATTTATAGGACACTCTCAACTAAAGAGCAGACCTTCCAACAGCAGTCCTGGCACATTTTAATGCTTGTGACAAGAAAATATCATAGATAGAATGAGCAATGGCGATTCTTCCGGACCATGTCTATCAGGGGCAAAAAAAAACTTGACATCACAAGCTCTCATGATCCAGTCTGCTTCTATGAATATTAAAAAACCAACCAAGAACTAAAGTAAATAGGACCAGAAGTGAACGTGTCACTTTCTACTGTCAATGATCAATCAGAATACTAAGAAACACTATTTGCTTGTAGACCCTTGGTATTCACCTTACAGATATTCAACTACAGAACGCCTAATTCTCCATTCAGTACACCTGGCTACTTGGCAGCTAGTATGGGGATTTTTTTTGTGGCAGCAGGTAGAATAACTGTTGCACTGCAAAAACCTGTTCAGAACAAGACACACTGATATTAACAGAACAGATACACAGATCTTTAAATTAAAGTGGAGGTCTGGTCTAAAAGGCTCTGGTCACTGTATGTGACTGCAGGCTGGTGAATCCTGACATTGCATGCACTGCGCACTGTGAGGATTCTCTGGCACCAGCAATACGTGTACTCCCGGCCACATGTCGGCTAGATGGGGGCGGCTTACCTCAATGCTAGTGTATTAGTTGAAATGTGGCCAGGAGTATGCATATTGCATACTTGCAGTCTCATGACCGCTGTTTCCAGTGCCAGAGAATCATCACAGTGTGCAGTGAGCCTAATAAGAGGAGTCACAGGCCAGTCATTTAGTGACTACAGTCTGGTAGTTTAAAACCAGACAACACTTTAAAAAAAAAAAAAAAAACATACGTGAAAAGCCCAAGCGCTGAAGTTTTGAATACTATCCATTCCACGGGGCTGTTTGACTTGGGACAAAAATCTGCAGACTGCAGAATCTTGCACACTGTCAGGATTTCCTCGGTATTCCAGGTGTGAGCGATTTGTAGTCGTGTGCTAATTAGACTAATTCAGTATTTCTCAACTGTAGGGAACCGAGGGAAGCAGAGTCTAGTCCGCACATGCAAATCATATACATGACCACCGATTAGCACAGAGAATAACCGGGAATCTTACGCATTGCACATGGTCACAATTTGAAAGACACAACACCTTTCAATGAGGAATCTGATGATGAGTGAATTGTACTTTAGCAGCAATAATCTGATAATCCAAAGCAAACCAAATTAATTATGATACACTAGATGGCAGCCCGATTCTAAAGAATCGGGAGTCTAGAATCCATATATACTTTATTTATTCAAATGTAAGAATAATACAATTAATAAATAATAGTAAGAAAGAACAAAAATAATAGGCAGTATATGGAGAAAACACCAAACAAAAGTTCAAAATTGGTGTGAAAATGTCACTGAACCACTTCACAACTAAATATATATAGTTTTGGTAAATGGTATTATCATTTTTTTGACGAAATTCGGCAGGAGCTTGAAGGGCAACGTCACTGGGCCCGCCTCCACGCAGTAGAAACTTGCTGTGAGGTAAAAATTCAAAAATCACACCAAAATGGCGGGCGGAGTGTGTCACAGTACGGCACGTTTCTGATTGGTCGCTCGCAGCAGGCGGCAACCAATCAGACACTGGACACTGTTGACGTCACTTATCTCCGGACATTAGCTCCGGACATTAGCTCCGCACATTAGCTCCGGACATTAGCTCCGGACATTAGCTCCGGACATTAGCTCCGGACAAAGCCACGGAAGTTGGCACAAATTGCAGGAAGTAGTATTCTAGGCAATTAATCTCCGGACATTAGCTCCGGACATTAGCTCCGGACATTAGCTCCGGACATTAGCTCCGGACAAAGCCACGGAAGTTGGCACAAATTGCAGGAAGTAGTATTCTAGGCAATTATATATTAGATAAATCACGGATCATAGGTTTGTGAAATACTCACATTCTTGTAGGAGCTGCTATTATCAGCATCAAACACAGAAGAAGATCAAGGTAAGGTAAAACTATTTAGCGTAGGTTTAGGTCTGTGTTCTCTAACTTACCCTCTTCTGGCTGCACCCGGTCACCAGGAAAGTTTTGATGTTGTGTTCCTTGAGATAAGCATTTCTCTCACCTCCATGACCAGGTTCCACCTCATAATCTCCATTCAGATAATTTAATGTAGCACTTGTGATGTGAATCCTCCTGATCAGGAACAAGAGCAGACATCATTACTCCAATGAACAGACTTAATATGAGGTTTATGTGTAGCTGACATAAGTTATTCTGTGTTCACATAACATTTACAAATGCATAAATGCACACGTCCGACGGCCAATATCTATCTATCTATATACATACATACACACACACGGTATGTACTCGAGTATAAGCCGAGAGGGGCACTTTCAGCCCAAAAATTTGGGCTGAAAATCTCGGAGTATACTCGAGTATATACGGTATGTATGTATGTATGTATGTATGTATGTATGTATGTATGTATATATATATATATATATACACACACACACACACATATATACATAGATAAAATTATATATCTATCTATCTATCTATATATATACATACATATACACACACCGCATATACTCGAGTATAAGCTGAGATTTTCAGCCCAAATTTTTGGGCTGAAAGTGCCCCTCACGGCTTATACTCGAGTCACGGTCGGCGGTGGGGTCGGCGGGTGAGGGGGAGAGAGGTCTGAGGCATACTTACCTGCTCCCGGTGCTCCTGGCGCTCCCCCTGCCGTCCCACGGTCTTCGGTGCTGCAGCTCTTTCCCTGTTCAGCGGTCACGTGGGACCGCTCATTAAACTTATGAATATGGACTCCACTCCCATAGGGGTGGAGCCGCATATTCATTTCTCTAATGAGCGGTAACGGTGACCGCTGATACAGGAAGAGGCTGCAGCACCCGGAGACCAGCTGTCCGGGGGAAGGAGCGGGACGCCGGGAGCAGGTAAGTATTACATATTCACCTGTCCACGTTCCACCCGCCGGGCACCGGTCCGTCTTCCCGTCCTCTGGCTCTGACTGTGCAGGTCAGAAGACGCAATGACGCAAAAAGTGTGCGCGCCGCCCTCTGCCTGAACAGTCAGTGCGGAAAGACGCTGAGACGGGACGCTGAGGAGCTGCAAGCAAGAGAGGTTTGTATGGCTTTTTTTTTATTGCAGCAGCCGCAGCATTATATAACCGGTAGCACAGTTTTCTATGGCACATCTATGGGGCAATAATGAACGGTGCAGAGCACTATATGGCAGAGCTTTCTATAGCACATCTATGGGGCAATAATGAACGATGCAGAGCACTATATGGCACAGCTTTATATGGAGTATCTATGGGGCAATAATGAACAATATGGAGCATTATATGTGGCATAGCTTTATATGGAGCATCTATGGGGCAATAATGAACAGTATGGAGCATTATATGTGGCATAGCTTTATATGGAGCATCTTATGGGGCAATAATAAACAGTATGGAGCATCTATTTTTATTTTTGAAATTCACCGGTACCTGCTGCATTTTCTACCCTAGGCTTATACTCGAGTCAATAAGATTTCCCAGTTTTTTGTGGCAAAATTAGGGGGGGTCGGCTTATACTCTGGTCGACCTATACTCGAGTATATACGGTGTATATATATATATATATATATATATATATATATATATATATATATATATATATATATATATATATATACTGGAAACTTATTCCGGCATATATACCAAACATGTGCAATAAAAGTGATGTGAACAGAGCCTAACCCAGCACTGCGGAGGTTAGCGGTGTCACTCACCCTGCCTTGCCGCCAGCTTCCATATGATTGGCCAAAGTCACATCATTAGACCATACGTCAAACTGCCACTTTCGCAGGCCGAGGACACCACAGTGAACTCGCCCACTGTGTATTCCCACTCGCATGTTTACATTTACCCCTGTTACTTCTCTTACTAACCTGAAATGGAAAAAAAACAAAACGTTTGTCAAGGTCATAGCATCATTCGGGTAACACCATCAACATTTAAAGCGCTGTCCAGAAGCTGAAAAAAATCCTTAAGAGCAGAGTGGTACAATAAAAAGAACAAAAGAATAACAACCTGGTAAACCCTCTACTGCAGTTATCCCTAATGTGCGCAGATGCTATGCTGCACATTAATGAGAGACTGCTGCAGCCAATCGTTGGCCTCAGCCATGATGCCTCCATGAATATCACAAGACTACTGAGGCCAGTGATTGGCTGCAGTGCACACATCCATTTGCATCACATGATTTCTATAGCAAAGTATACAAAGACCAAAGGGGATCACAGAAGTGGCATTGCTGAAACAGCAGGGGTTTAACCAAATGAGTAATGGTTGTTTTTATTTAATCACATTCTCTGCCATTTTTTATACCATGGATAACCTCTTTAAATTGTAACTGTGACTAGGTTTTGCTACTTCCTCTGAGAGCAGCATAATGTAATAATAATGGTGCTGTAGTTTTTATTAAAACCAGTTTTATCTTCTGCAGATCTAAGGGTATGTGTCCACGGGCCGTTTTACATCCGGACTAGCTGCGGATTGAACGCTGCGTGGAGCCGCAGTGTTCAATCCGCAGCGTCCAGATGTTACAGCATAGTGGAGGGGATTTTATGAAATCCCGTCTCCACTATGCGTGGATACACGCATCCAGTGGCCCTGCGATTCCAGACATGCGGCGCGTCTTTTTAGATCGCAGCATGTCCGTTTACCTTGCGGCGGCACTGCACCGCCGCAAGGTAAATCACAGGGCCCTATGTGTGGGGTGCGATGATTCCGGATGTGTGCACTAAACACATCCGGCATCATCGTGTCTCCAGAAGGGGGCGGGGCTTTGGGCGGAGAGAGATTTCCGCTCCGTTTAAAGCGCCGGCCATCCTGAAGGTGGACACATACCCTAACAGTTCTCTGAATGCTGAGCGCTGTATAACTCCGCCCCGACCACTGATTGGCAGCTTTCTATGTACACTGTGAATAGGCAGAAAGCAGCCGATCAGTAATTGGTGCCTCTTTCTTTTTTTTCCCCTGGCCCGGTCATGGAGGGGTTAACCTTTCCTGCCTCTCTTTGGCTTTTGGGTGGCTATTTATTGGTGCAATTTCTGGTTGCCTGTGTCAATGATAGTTCATGCTTCCAGGCTAGAGCAGCTGACCCGTAGATGCTGGTGATCCTTCTGCCTCTGTCTTCCCGTATTTGTGTGAGATCTGTTCCCTATATTTGACTTAGTGTTCGTCTGGTGATTTTCTTAACAGTGTATGACTCGGCCTGATCTCTGTACCCCGCCTCTTGTTTTCCGTCTCTGATACCTCGTTCTCCGACCGGCTTTGACTTCTGGCTTGTACTCCGACTCTGCCTTACGTCTCTCGTTTTGGATACCGCGCTCCCATTTGGCTCTGAATTCTGGCTGGTCTCTGACTTCGTTCATTGCGGTCACCTCTGGTACTTCGGCTCCTGACAGTTTCTGACTCTGCTCGTCTGACCACTCTTTTGTTACCTGTGATACCTGTGCGGCTGTTCAGTGTTGCTACGCTGTGAGTGTGCAACCTCTCTTCCGTCACTACCACTAGGTTGCGCTAAACTGCACTGCAGCCGCATCACAGCTACAATTGGGGTTTCGCCCCTACATTATGTTGATCTCAGATTAGATAGGAAAAACCTGATGACATATTCTCTTTAAGAAAAACAAACAAAAGTTAAATAAAATACAAAATGTAAATGACACTAGCCCACCTTCTTCGCAGCTTCCGGTTTTGTGACTTAAATTCTAAATTTTGAGACATCTTAGTATAAAAAAATATAAATAATTGAAAACAAGTTAAAAGTACGGCTTTAATTAATCCTATACAATTACATTTGAAGCAAAGGTCCACTTACGAGATGGCTTCAATCATATCAACTCCCATCTCCACACAGCAGTGAGCGTGATCCGCGCGGGCCTCAGGCAGCCCAGAGACACAGTAGTAACAGTCGCCCAGGATCTTAATGCGCAAGCAGTGGTTTTCCTTGAAACAGAAAATGATCGGCATGAAATTTTGGAAATATGCAGGAAGAATAAACAGAGAAGTCAGAGATGCCCTTCATAGGTACAAAGTTGTACTGTGAAGTGAATGCTGTATTATTCCTCCAGCTATAGTTTGTTCCTCGCTCAAATTTTTTTTCTTTTCTTTTTTTTTCTTTTCTTTTTACACAATGTTCAGCAAGCAGTAAGAAAAAAAAAAAGTGGGAATGATTTAAAACAAATTATTAAACCATGAGTCAGTAACATAATTAGACAAACCACAAAAAAAAGCATTCAACAAGAACAAGCTCCAAGGAAAAGTTAAAACGCCCGAATGTTAGGCAACCAAATAATGTCTGAGATCTGCATGCGAGAGGAGCCGTGCGGCTGCCAAGCCTCACCATGGGGCCGCCAAGCCTCACCATGGGGCCTCCTTCTCATGCTCAGCCATTTGGAAATTTGTAGTCTGTGTGTGGCACAATTTTTAATGCAGCCAATTATTATTTTTTTCCAGTTTTAATACTTGGCGCTAAGCTAGATTTCAGACCGTGGGTGGAAACTCATACACAGATATTAACACGTTACAACATCGCTCCTTGTTTGCTCGGTTTTTGGCCACAACTTGGATATTAGCATGAATACGATCTTAAATATGTATATTTAGAACCAAAATAGCTCTGTAGTAGTCCGAGTCCTGGTGCTAAACTCCACCAGCAGCTCATCAGACCTCGGGCTGCAGAAACGGGCTATTGCTTACAGCCAGGAGGGACTTTGGGTGACTGCAATCCTTACATGTCCCCCCCATTAACTAATAAGTTTTACAGCCTGTGTCACCAGCATAGAACTAAGGAAATGGTAATGTGAGATACCTAGCGCACAACTATTCATAGCAAAGGGGTAATCAATAACTGTCTAACAAAAGGGAACCTGTCACCGGAAAAAAAGGCTATGAACCTGCAGACATGGGGTTAATCTGCAGGTAAATAGCGCTGTGAACCTGCGCAGCGCCAGCACTTAGACCCGCGCTAGCGGGAGGAAAGGCACGTTATTCCCCTGGCAGCATGAGAGCTTCAGTCACAAGTAATAGAAGTCTATAAAAAGAGATTTATTATTAATGAACAGATATAATTGATGCAACAGTACATATCTGTATGAATCTATCTATTGCTGTCTTCTTTACTTTGTAGTAATAGTGTTTTATGGGATTTTGCTTAGTTAGACAATAATATGAGATACAAGCCATGCTTGATACACATTGTAATGTTTTGTTAATGATGCATTTTCCATAGATGGCACACTGAGAAGTCACTTACGGCAGCTAGCTTGTCGAAACGTGCAAAGAGTTCGTTCAAAGTCATGACAAGTTCCTGTGCCGTGCATTGTGATGCCAAGCTGGTGAAGCCCTCAATGTCGGCAAAGAGGATACTGCAAAGAGAGGCCGTGAGGTCAGAAACGCCAATAAATACATATTCTTATTTCAAGAAGTACAGACCATTACATGGCCACTGCAAAACGCGATTCTACATCTTATACGTGACGTGGGTACACCTTCTCCGGCCGGCTGCCACTCGCTTCTAGCTGCCGCCTTGCATTGTGCATTTCTGAAGGCTCCACATTACCTCACATTGTCGTGCTTCTGTATGTAGATTTTGTGAAACATCATATCCTCCTTTTTGGTGTTTATGTCTTCTTTCATTTCCATTGCAACGTGACGTGGCAGCACGGACAGCAGGAGGCGCTCCTGCACAGCAGAGGCGAGGTCACAGAGAAGGAGAAAACACAATACCGGTTAGTTCGCATTTTTGCAGGTCATTCCAAAAACAATAATTGCAGTCAGTCAATGAGCCGAGCACAGAGCCGGCCAGGTTTGTGTTTCCGCCCCTTTATCTTGACGTATGGCTCCAGCGTGGGTAAGAAAGAGCATATACCCACCTTCCATTCTCCCGACACATCTCTGTCCAGCTGGCTGTGGCCCCTGCCGGTGTCCGCGCTCTCTTCAATCGTGGATGGTGCTTGAGAGCTGCAACCAATCTCACCAACCACTAACTGGGGAGGACACTGGCAGGGTACAAGGCCAGCAGGACGGCGGGGTGATGGGGCATCAGAAGGAAAGTGAGTATATGCCACCTCTTACAGTAAATTACCTTAAAATCCTTTAAACCGAATGTGTCAGCAAGAAATCAACCCCAAAAACTCAGGACTCTGTCGCCAGCAGCATGATGTAGAGGCAAAGACCCTGATTCCCGCAATGTGTCAATTACTGGGCTGCTCTCTGCAGTTGTGATATCATCACTATTTTATCACCAGGATATTATCACAAGAGGACTAGTAAACCTGCTGCCAGGTAGTCCTCCATATTCATGAGCTCGGTATGACCTCACCCCACCACTAATTGACAGCTTTCTGCCTATGCACAGTGTACACAGAAAGCTACCAATCGGTGGTGTGCGTGGGGTTCTACAGGACTCTGCATTCAGATAACTGATAGAGCTATACATAAAAAGGTGATTTTATCAAAACTGCAGCAAGCAGCCCAATAAGTGTAATCATGGTCTCTGCCCCTACATACTTCTACTCACAGATGGGGCAACAAAAAAACGGTGAAAGTCTCCTTTGAAATGATTAACAGCTCAAAGAAATCTTGTTGTGCTATGTACCCCTCCCGCTTGCCAAGTGGATGACTAGCTGCCAAGACCTCATCCTTCGGACAGGCAATAGCAGTATGGGGATCGGGGGGCACCTTCCTTGCTGCTCTATAGATCAGCTAACTGAGGGTGCAGTGTCCCTACAATTCTTGTACAGATTTTGCAGCAGTTGTGCCTAGTACTGAAGATTGGTCCTATTCACATAAAAGGCTACAGTAGCAGGCATAGCCACGGCAAACTGTCCAGCTCTGTGCCTGGTTGGCAATGAAGGGGGCACGGCTCTCCAATACACTTTGTATAGCGGTCAGGTAAATGATCGTGTGGCCAGCAGCCACTGACTTCCCCATACACAGAGCACTCGGTGTGACCAAGTATTCTTACGGTTTCTGAGAGAGAGCTGCAGATTTGTTCTAGAAAAGAAAAGTATCGGCTGTCACAAATTATATGTGCCAATTTTTTTTTTCTCCCCAACATCATCTGTCAGGGGAGAGTCAGGAGGCCCCCATACACATTAGACTGTTGTCATTCACATCAATATTGGTGGTTCGGGCAGACTTTAGTCTAACGTGCATGGGGGCCTTAAAACGTTTACGTGTCAACAGAATTTAAAAGGAACCTGTCACTTAATTCATGCTGCCCAAATCACAGGAAGCATGAATTAGATCTGGCTACACAACTACAGCAAGATCTATTATCCTCTGAAACACTCTGGCTTTCAGACACTATATAGATTGAAGAATTTAGTCCGGTTCGGCCCCTGGCTAGCTTTTCAACATGCTGAACCCACAGGTATATTTGGCGAGAGATCTGTCAATCACCTCTAGCAGTGCTGGGAAGTGTCGGCCAGGGGCGGCGCTGGGAAGTGTCGGCCAGGGGCGGGGCTGGGAAGTGTCGGCCAGGGGCGGGGCTGGGAAGTGTCGGCCAGGGGCGGGGCTGGGAAGTGTCGGCCAGGGGCGGGGCTGGGAAGTGTCGGCCAGGGGCGGGGCTGGGAAGTGTCGGCCAGGGGCGGGGCTGGGAAGTGTCGGCCAGGGGCGGGGCTGGGAAGTGTCGGCCAGGGGCGGCGCTGGAAGTGTCGGCCAGGGGCAGCGCTACCAAGTGTCGGCCAGGGGCGGGGCTGGGAAGTGTCGGCCAGGGGCGGCGCTGGGAGGTGTCGGCCAGGGGCGGCGCTACCAAGTGTCGGCCAGGGGCGGGGCTGGGAAGTGTCGGCCAGGGGCGGGGCTGGGAAGTGTCGGCCAGGGGCGGGGCTGGGTAGTGTCGGCCAGGGGCGGCGCTGGAAGTGTCGGCCAGAGGCAGCGCTGGGAAGTGTCGGCCAGGGGCAGCGCTACCAAGTGTCGGCCAGGGGCGGCGCTGGGAAGTGTCGGCCAGGGGCGGCGCTAGGAAGTGTCGGCCAGAGGCAGCGCTGGGAAGTGTCTGCCAGGGGCGGCGCTGGGAAGTGTCGGCCAGGGGCGGCGCTGGGAAGTGTCGGCCAGGGGCGGCGCTGGGAAGTGTCGGCCAGGGGCGGCGCTGGAAGTGTCGGCCACAGGCAGCGCTGGGAAGTGTCGGCCAGGGGCGGCGCTGGGAAGTGTCGGCCAGGGGCGGCGCTGGAAGTGTCGGCCAGAGGCGGCGCTGGGAAGTGTCGGCCAGGGGCGGCGCTGGGAAGTGTCGGCCAGGGGCGGCGCTGGAAGTGTCGGCCAGGGGCGGCGCTGGAAGTGTCGGCCAGGGCTGGGAAGTGTCGGCCAGGGGCGGGGCTGGGAAGTGTCGGCCAGAGGCGGGGCTGGGAAGTGTCGGCCAGGGGCGGGGCTGGGAAGTGTCGGCCAGGGGCAGCGCTGGAAGTGTCGGACAGGGGCGGCGCTGGAAGTGTCGGCCAGAGGTGAGGCTGGGAACCTGTCACTTAATTCATGCTGCCCAAATCACAGGAAGCATGAATTAGATCTGGCTACACAACTACAGCAAGATCTATTATCCTCTGAAACACTCTGGCTTTCAGACACTATATAGATTGAAGAATTTAGTCCGGTTCGGCCCCTGGCTAGCTTTTCAACATGCTGAACCCACAGGTATATTTGGCGAGAGATCTGTCAATCACCTCTAGCAGTGCTGGGAAGTGTCGGCCAGGGGCGGCGCTGGGAAGTGTCGGCCAGGGGCGGGGCTGGGAAGTGTCGGCCAGGGGCGGGGCTGGGAAGTGTCGGCCAGGGGCGGGGCTGGGAAGTGTCGGTCAGGGGCGGGGCTGGGAAGTGTCGGCCAGGGGCGGGGCTGGGAAGTGTCGGCCAGGGGCGGGGCTGGGAAGTGTCGGCCAGGGGCGGCGCTGGGAAGTGTCGGCCAGGGGCAGCGCTACCAAGTGTCGGCCAGGGGCGGGGCTGGGAAGTGTCGGCCAGGGGCGGCGCTGGGAGGTGTCGGCCAGGGGCGGCGCTACCAAGTGTCGGCCAGGGGCGGGGCTGGGAAGTGTCGGCCAGGGGCGGGGCTGGGAAGTGTCGGCCAGGGGCGGGGCTGGGTAGTGTCGGCCAGGGGCGGGGCTGGGAAGTGTTGGCCAGGGGCGGCGCTGGAAGTGTCGGCCAGAGGCAGCACTGGGAAGTGTCGGCCAGGGGCGGCGCTGGGAAGTGTCGGCCAGGGGCGGCGCTGGAAGTGTCGGCCAGAGGCGGCGCTGGGAAGTGTCGGCCAGGGGCAGCGCTACCAAGTGTCGGCCAGGGGCGGCGCTGGGAAGTGTCGGCCAGGGGCGGCGCTAGGAAGTGTCGGCCAGAGGCAGCGCTGGGAAGTGTCTGCCAGGGGCGGCGCTGGGAAGTGTCGGCCAGGGGCGGCGCTGGGAAGTGTCGGCCAGGGGCGGCGCTGGAAGTGTCGGCCACAGGCAGCGCTGGGAAGTGTCGGCCAGGGGCGGCGCTGGGAAGTGTCGGCCAGGGGCGGCGCTGGAAGTGTCGGCCAGAGGCGGCGCTGGGAAGTGTCGGCCAGGGGCGGCGCTGGGAAGTGTCGGCCAGGGGCGGCGCTGGAAGTGTCGGCCAGGGCTGGGAAGTGTCGGCCAGGGGCGGGGCTGGGAAGTGTCGGCCAGAGGCGGGGCTGGGAAGTGTCGGCCAGGGGCGGGGCTGGGAAGTGTCGGCCAGGGGCAGCGCTGGAAGTGTCGGACAGGGGCGGCGCTGGAAGTGTCGGCCAGAGGTGAGGCTGGGAAGTGTCGGCCGGGGGGGGGGCCCTGGGAAGTGTCGGCCAGGGGCGGCGCTGGGAAGTGTCGGCCAGGGGCGGCGCTGGGAAGTGTCGGCCAGGGGCGGCGCTGGGAAGTGTCGGCCAGGGGCAGCGCTGGGAAGTGTCGGCCAGAGGCAGCGCTGGGAAGTGTCGGCCAGGGGCAGCGCTGGGACGTGTCGGCCAGAGGCAGCGCTGGGAAGTGTCAGCCAGGGGCTAGGCTCCTTAAACTACATTTACTCTTTACAGTTTCTCCCAGCATCACTAGATGTGACTGACCTGTCTCTCACTAAGCACACACTTGGGGAAGACTTGTCAATCACCTGGAGCCAAGCAGGAAAAAGCCACCCAGGAGCAGCAAAGAACTTGGCTCTGCAAAATATTTTTTACATTGAAACACCAGATGCAATTGAGCTGCCAGGTTCTGGTTCATGGGGTCTTTGGTTTGGGGCCGCATGAATCGTCTGACATCTTATTAAATCCGCTTTTTGTGCTGGCAATTTTTCCATATCACAATCTTTAATATACAAAACAGAAATCTTGCAATTTTCATCCTGCCCACTGGGACTTTTTTAATCTCTTGATAGTTGTAAAAATTTACATGTACATTAGCCGCAAAGAACAGAGACTTTTGTACTGAAGCATCTAATGAGCATGTGCAAAAGTCATTATGAAAGGAAGTGGAGCAGGGGAAACATGACATTACCTATTGTGCTGTGTATAGAGGAGTTATCAGACATTGTAATGCTGAATCTGCTGATAAGGAGTTTGCTGAAAAGGTTTCATAAAAGGACAGGAAGTTGGAGTCTTAAAAGGCCCCAGTGGCTAATGAGAACATTTCTAGATTACCAATTTTATTTGCAGAAAACGCAGAAAACCCTTAAAGTGCAGTATGATTAAAAAGAAATAAAAATAAAATGATTTTTTCACCTTCCCCGAGTCCAGTGCAGAGTCTCTAGCTGCTGCCTGGGACTCTTACTGTCTGTAGTGTTGACAGAATATTGACAGTAGCAGCCAATCATGGAGTTCGGTAGCTCTGAATGGCATACGCCGTCTACACGAGCATACCCGCTGAGCTCACGGATACGCCATGGCACGGTATATATGGGACAATCATCGTTGCACACATTAACCGATACCAGGAACAGCGGCAGAAACTCAGCACTGGACCCTGGGAGGGCGAGTAAATCACCGATTGATTTTATTTTTTATTATTAACTGCCCCAGTTAAAACCCCTTTTTAAAGACAATGATAAAAAATACCAGTGCCAACATTTTTTTTTCTTAATACAAGTAACACAAAAACCTGATTAGAACAATGTATCATTTTCTCATGACACATTACCTTGAAGGATAGGAAATCAATAACTAAATCTCAGCAATTCTGATTAACAGTGTCGCTTTCCTTGTCGCTAATTAATTATTTAATCACCTTGGTTTTATCACTGGCAGACACCCTGTGACGTGGCACCCCCCCGTGACGTGGCACACAGCTGTCATTTCACACTCACCTGCTGCTGGTTCTCCCTCTGAAGGTGCAGCCGGGCCTGGATGTAGCCGCGAGTTTCTTGGAATGCCTGCCTCTGGGACACCTCTGCAGGGTAGTGGGTGCAAATACCAATAATATTTGTGCAAAGGAAGATCAGCACGTTGGCGCTCAACTGGAAATGGAAAAAAAGAAAAGAAATAAAAATACAGATATTATGCGCATATTGGGAGGGAAGACAGATATTTATATTCCGTGCAATGAGTCAGAGCCATGGCCACTTACAAATGGAAATAACAACCAGCCGCCCTGCTGGGGGCATACAAGCAATGAGCTACAGATTTTCTGCAGACAGATCATAGAGCTGCCCATGCAGAGGGGGCATCTTACAGGGGGTTATAAGGAGGGACACAATGGGTCTGATCTACCAACACCAGCGTCTCGTGTGGTTTTATAAATATGGAGCCGATGTTGAACATTTTTTCAAAGCAACTTCATCAGAGAACTATTGTAATTATACCTCTAATGTGACAAATTATTTAACTGGAAGTGACAAGGCAATGTTATTAGCGGAAACAATCGCTTGTCCATTGTAACAAATGAATAATAAAATATATCTATGTGTGATGGTCATAAAGGACAGTGTAAATTCTAGAAATGATGGGTGCTAACATGACTTACAGTAATAATAACCACTTCACGCTATTGCCTCATGTAAGCTTAAAGGGAATCCGTCAGTGAAGACCCCCACACCCAAACACAGGCTAGTGGTGGCCAAACCTACCAATATCGACAGGCTCGGCAGACGGTCTAATGTATATTGGAGATCTGGAATGGAGATCATAATTGCCTCCCAGAGAATCATCGATCGTCCAACAGCCATCTAATGGGCTTAAAATCTCTTCCCACCCCCTCGAGTGTCATGCACATCTTTGAAATATAAATCCAACAAGACCTTTATATCTTCTATCTGTTGCTGCATTCCCAAGTAATTAGCATTTTGCATGACATGGAAATGAAGTGCTAAGTGCGCTGGGTATGACAGAACTTCTCAAGTCACTGCCTCCGCAGGTTGTTTCCCCTCCCAGCACCAGCCTCTTTTGAAGCGAACTGCCTGATTTCCTTGCCTGGTGCCGGACGTTACAATGAACTAGCAATAAAGAATCTGTTGCTGGGAAAAGAAATAAACAGAGGAGGCAGTGACTTGTGAAGTGCTCAGTCACACCCAGAGCACTTAATGCATCATTTACATATTAATTTAAATGCTACTCAGCAACAGATAAACAATATGAAGGTGTAGATGGATTTACATTTTGTAGACCTGTACAGCAATATATGGGTTGATTTTACCTATTCCCCTTATTAGCGAATTTGTGCGAGTGAGGAAATACATCATCACCTACAGCCTTCGTGGTATAAGAAATATATGGCAGTATACCAACTTTATTGCAGAAATCTTTTTTTTTTTTTTTGTAACTACCACCTACAAACATTAAAGAAAATGACACAAAAGGCTGAGCCATGTGCAAAATCAAAAAATGGTTCAAGTCATCAATATCATAGTTCTGGGCAGCCGCTTTAATTATGTTTCTAGCTGGACAACTTTACCCTATCTACACCAAGGGCATTAATGGAAGCCTGTCATGTTGCACGAGGTCCAATGTGAGGACAGCACGGTACAGGGAGGGGAAGCGGAGCAGAATGATATATAGGCCTGTGGGAAGGATTGAGTATAACGCCGCGGTCACATTGGCTTATAGCATTGGATGCCAACGACCCCCGACTCCCTCTCTGCTGCGAGAATGTGCCGAGTGTCAGTGCTCTGACTGTCTCGCATGACAGATCGTAGGAGAGGTGCGGAGGAGACTTAGAAAGTAATTTCTCCAGCGCCGGCATCTGTGGTAATAGCACTGCACTTGGGTGACATCTGAGTGCAGTGCGAAGTTTCACACGCACCCATAGACTTGTATGGGTGCGTGCAATCAGATTCTCGCAGAATGCGGAGATTATTTTCTCATGCCGAATCGGAATGAGAAGATAATCCCAGATGTGCACTGCCCCATATTAGAACACAGGGCCGAGTGCAATCCAATTTATAGAACTGCACTTGTCCAATTCATTCGCTTGTGAGAGAGCCCCAACTATTGTATTGACTGAAATCCCTGGTGTTTGTCCGTATACGAGTCCAGTGGGCGGTCCTACTAGTGACTGACAGCTATATCTGCATGCAGTCATCCACAAAAGGCTGTCAGTCACTGAATTGTACCACCCACTGGATCCAATGGAGTCATGCATACAAATACTGGGGATCTGAACATATAAAATGCAGGTCTGATCTGCTCCTCCTGCTCTACAGTCATCCACGGAAGGCTGTCAGTCACTGAATTGTACCACCCACTGGATCCAATGGAGTCATGCATACAAATACTTGGGCGGTCCTACTAGTGACTGACAGCTATATCTGCATGCAGTCATCCACAAAAGGCTGTCAGTCACTGAATTGTACCACCCACTGGTTCCAATAGAGTCATGCATACAAATACTGGGGATCTGAACATACAAAACGCAGGTCTGATCTGCTCCTCCTGCTCTACAGTCATCCACGGAAGGCTGTCAGTCAATGAATTGTACCACCCACTGGATCCAATAGAGTCATGCATACAAATACTGGGGATCTGAACATACAAAATACAGGTCTGATCTGCTCCTCCTGCTCTATAGGATGAGACTGAGTGTGAGTGATGGAATAAAATAACAAATTAATAATAATAGACAACACTAACCTAGTGTAATCCCTGCCACTTTATGGCTCTTTTTACTTGGCTGCAGCAGTGAGACACTACATACATGACCACTGCAGCTGATCACCAGTTGCAGCAGTGTATGGCACGAGACCAGTAACTGGCTGCACATGTACATGGCACGTCATTGCTGCCAGCTAAACAGCCCAGCAGAAAGCAGGAATGGTGTGAGGTCTTTAAAGGTAAGTAGCGCCACTTATATGAAATCACCTTTGAGGGCCTTGCCCGTTTTCTTTTCAGAAAAGCCCTTTAAGATTACACAGCCAACATTTATCATGTTTTATTTAAGGCACAAGGAAAAGTCATTACACACAACAACAAGAGCGGCGTAGTTCATAAATTATTACTGTCCTTGCTATAGATACAATTATTCATCATTTATATCGCACATATTTCACAAGCCTGTTCTATGGCAGGAGGTCAATCCTAAGAAGGAAATAATCACACTTTATATTAATAATGATAAACTGCTTTTTAATCTTATTTTATGACGAGATTATTGTTTGAAATTGTAGGTGCAAAGCCTGAAGCCATAGTGCTAGGAATCAGACAGTAACCTTTCTGTTCTGCATCTGTCAGGTGCAATGTTCAGAAACACCATACAAAGATCTAACAACCTATCCATCCATAGAACAGGACTTGGTTTATTGTCATTTTATGAAAGCTAAATTTAACATGTAAAAGGGCTGTCCGAAACAGTGAATTTAATATTAATGTATTACAATTTAAAGGGAACCTGTCACCAGGTTCTGACTATTTATCTGAAAGCAGAATAATGTAGGGAAAGAGGTACTGATTCCAGAGATGTGTCACTTATTTAGCCGCTTGCTGTCATTTTGATAAAAATCACTGCTTTATCTGCTGCAGATCTAGCAGTTCTCTGAATACTGAGCTCTGTATAACTTCGCACACTCCTCTGTTATAAAGAGCTCATGGATGTGCTTGACTACCTGGCAGCAGGGTTACTAGTCCTTTAGTGATAATCTCCTGCTGATAAAACAGTGATTTTATCAAATCTACACTAAGCAGCCCAGTAAGTGACACATTGCTGGAATCAGGGTCTGTGGCTCTATGTTATGCAGGTACAGCAGTGCGTGACATCACACTCCGGTCCTTGTTCTTTCACGTTTTGGTAAACTCTGTTCCTTCCTCAGAGGTGCATATTAACACGAAATACCTGGTGGCTTTTGTGTCCCTGTCCTGCAGCAGATTAGCGAGATTATGGTTAAATAACAAGTGTATAATGACAAAATAAAATGTATGTGTAAGGCCTAGAACTGACGGATCGCACTGGCTGCACTGCCTTGTTTTTTGCGTTCAGGCCTCCAACGGCCGAGGCTGCCTGCTCGCGTCTTTATTTCGCCAAGGACCTCCGTGTACCCGCCAAGTGCAGCCCTTTCTCTCTACTAACCTACCTTTGCCTGACATTGCCATCTCCGTGTGCGGTTCCACCATTACTCCAAAGCAACATGCCCGCTGCCTTGGGGTCATACTTGATTCTGACCTTTCATTCACCCCCCACATCCGATCACTGGCTCGCTCTGCTTACCTGCATCTCAAAAATATTTCTAGAATTCGCCCTTTTCTTACTTTCGACTCTGCAAAAACTCTGACTGTTTCACTTATTCATTCTCGTCTGGACTATTGTAACTCTCTACTAATCGGCCTCCCTCTTACCAAACTTTCCCCGCTCCAATCTGTCCTGAATGCTGCTGCCAGGATCATATTCCTCACCAACCGTTACACCGATGCCTCTACCTTGTGCCAGTCATTACACTGGCTACCCATCCACTCCAGAATCCAGTACAAAACTACTACCCTCATCCACAAAGCACTCCATGGCTCAGCACCACCCTACATCTCCTCTCTGGTCTCAGTCTACCACCCTACCCGTGCCCTCCGCTCCGCTAATGACCTCAGGTTAGCATCCTCAATAATCAGAACCTCCCACTCCCGTCTCCAAGACTTTACACGTGCTGCGCCGATTCTTTGGAATGCACTACCTAGGTTAATACGATTAATCCCCAATCCTCACAGTTTTAAGCGTGCCCTAAAAACTCACTTGTTCAGACTGGCCTACCGCCTCAATGCATTAACCTAACGATCCCTGTGTGGCCTATTTATAAAAAAAAAAAAAAAAAAAAAAAAAAAAACAATCAGGTTCCTCTTATCATGTTCTCATACACTTTATGCAGTTAATAGCCTCTGTGTCTGTACTGTTACATACTTAGGCAGTTAACTGGTTCATGCAGCTTTGCATGAACACCTGAGCCTTACACTATGGCCGGTCCGAATAACTAAAGCAATTGTTACCATCCACCTCTCATGTCTCCCCTTTTCCCCATAGTTTGTAAGCTTGCGAGCAGGGCCCTCATTCCTCCTGGTATCTGTTTTGAACTGTATTTCTGTTATGCTGTAATGTCTATTGTCTGTACAAGTCCCCTCTATAATTTGTAAAGCGCTGCGGAATATGTTGGCGCTATATAAATAAAAACTATTATTATTATTATTATTAATGGATGCAACTAAGAACTTTGCTGGACTGCATCGCGGTCAGTAGAGTAATTAACCTACTTCATTACTGTTCTCACTGGGTTTGTTGAGTTTTTTACCGTGTAACTGGATACATATTGGCACACATGCTATGATGGCAGGGTGGGAAAATTAGGCTGATCTCAGTACTTCAATTTGTATATATCGCCTATTGCAGCCTGGTCTGTGACTACCCAGCGTACAGTGCACACATACTACCCCCCTTTTTTTAAATTGGTGTTCATTTACATATTGTGGTGTTGATGTATACATAAAGCTTGCGGCTATTTATCACACTTGATGTGAGTCCTACGTGTTCCTGGGACGGACATACTAGCGCAAAGGTATCTATTTATGGTTGATTGAGTGCATCTTATTTTTAATTGAAGTTTAATAGAAAAGTGTTTAATTACAATTAAATTGTTCGATATTACCGTAATATTAAATTAACTGCTAGGTTTCAGACAACCCCTTTACTCATTCTTTAGGTATTGAATGTGATGGATGTATAGCATATCTTAGTCCTGGGCAACCCCTTTAATGAAACCTCAACTGACCCATTCTAAAAATCAGTGAACTCTATAGGGCACACATGACACAGCAATATGGCTGAGGGCATGTGCGCCCGATCAGGAATTGGCAGAGCTTTGGACGCAGTGCATGTCCGCTCCATCCAAAGCGCTGCCGGCTATTGAAGTCTGGTGAATCGGCATGTGTTCACTGACCCGTGCGGATTCACCGTGTCCCAATACATTGTACGGGTGCATTTATCTAGCGGAGGCTCACGTCTCCACAAGATAGACCTGTTACGGTGTGGACAGACGCAGGTGAGCCACGGGCGTCTCTGGACACATAGTCCCTGAAGTTCCATCCACTATCCACTGAAAATGTAGGCCCCTTAAAAAATAGTGAGGAAAGAATGGTTGTAGATGACGAGGAAAAAGCTAACATATTAAACACCTTCTTCTCCACAGTATTCACGGTGGAAAATGAAATGCTAGGTGAAATCCCAAGAAACAATGAAAACCCTACATTAAGGGTCACCAATCTAACCCAAGAAGAGGTGCGAAACCGGCTAAATAAGATTAAAATAGATAAATCTCCGGGTCCGGATGGCATACACCCACGAGTACTAAGAGAACTAAGTAATGTAATAGATAAACCATTATTTCTTATTTTTAGGGACTCTATAGCGACAGGGTCTGTTCCGCAGGATTGGCGCATAGCAAATGTGGTGCCAATATTCAAAAAGGGCTCTAAAAGTGAACCTGGAAATTATAGGCCAGTAAGTCTAACCTCTATTGTTGGTAAAATATTTGAAGGGTTTCTGAGGGATGTTATTCTGGATTATCTCAATGAGAATAACTGTTTAACTCGATATCAGCATGGGTTTATGAGAAATCGCTCCTGTCAAACCAATCTAATCAGTTTTTATGAAGAGGTAAGCTATAGACTGGACCACGGTGAGTCATTGGACGTGGTATATCTCGATTTTTCCAAAGCGTTTGATACCGTGCCGCACAAGAGGTTGGTACACAAAATGAGAATGCTTGGTTTGGGGGAAATTGTGTGTAAATGGGTTAGTAACTGGCTTAGTGATAGAAAGCAGAGGGTGGTTATAAATGGTATAGTCTCTAACTGGGTCGCTGTGACCAGTGGGGTACCGCAGGGGTCAGTATTGGGACCTGTTCTCTTCAACATATTCATTAATGATCTGGTAGAAGGTTTACACAGTAAAATATCGATATTTGCAGATGATACAAAACTATGTAAAGCAGTTAATACAAGAGAAGATAGTATTCTGCTACAGATGGATCTGGATAAGTTGGAAACTTGGGCTGAAAGGTGGCAGATGAGGTTTAACAATGATAAATATAAGGTTATACACATGGGAAGAAGGAATCAATATCACCATTACACACTGAATGGGAAACCACTGGGTAAATCTGACAGGGAGAAGGACTTGGGGATCCTAGTTAATGATAAACTTACCTGGAGCAGCCAGTGCCAGGCAGCAGCTGCCAAGGCAAACAGGATCATGGGGTGCATTAAAAGAGGTCTGGATACACATGATGAGAGCATTATACTGCCTCTGTACAAATCCCTAGTTAGACCGCACATGGAGTACTGTGTCCAGTTTTGGGCACCGGTGCTCAGGAAGGATATAATGGAACTAGAGAGAGTACAAAGGAGGGCAACAAAATTAATAAAGGGGATGGGAGAACTACAATACCCAGATAGATTAGCGAAATTAGGATTATTTAGTCTAGAAAAAAGACGACTGAGGGGCGATCTAATAACCATGTATAAGTATATAAGGGGACAATACAAATATCTCGCTGAGGATCTGTTTATACCAAGGAAGGTGACGGGCACAAGGGGGCATTCTTTGCGTCTGGAGGAGAGAAGGTTTTTCCACCAACATAGAAGAGGATTCTTTACTTTTAGGGCAGTGAGAATCTGGAATAGCTTGCCTGAGGAGGTGGTGATGGCGAACTCAGTCGAGGGGTTCAAGAGAGGCCTGGATGTCTTCCTGGAGCAGAACAATATTGTATCATACAATTAGGTTCTGTAGAAGGACGTAGATGTAGGGATTTATTATGATGGAATATAGGCTGAACTGGATGGACAAATGTCTTTTTTCGGCCTTACTAACTATATTACTATGTTACTATGTTACTATGCTGTAACATCTGGACAGTGCACAAGTACGCAGCCTCCAACCTGCAGCGTTTACTGACCGCCTGCACGTACCCTCAAGATCATGTCCGTGGTCATCCACATCCGCATTCCAGGCATTTAATATGAACAACACAACTTTGCAGGCACTGCTACATAGGAAGGAAATGAATGGTTGGTAGCACATTGATAACGTCTGTATTAGACACAATGAATATGCAGCACAGTCATTATCTGCTGGCAGAGGAAACACTCTATATTAAGCATTTATATAAAACCTACTTAAAGAGGATAAAAATGCTGCAATCCAAAAATAAACACAAAGGGGCGAGATCATGAGGACGGACAGAAGAGCCCTATGTACCATACATGCTGTTAATGACGACATATTGCCGGGCACTGCAGGGGTACGTTAATATTGTGCAGCTAGGAAACCATGTTTTCTGATGAAAAATACGGACGTGTGAATAAGACCTTAAAGGGGTGGTCTGAAGGCTAAGTAATTTTGCTCCTAAATTCCTATTTAGTAACATAGTCGAAGCTATTTTCTAATATACTTGCTTTAAAAATTCCTTAACTACACTGTGTAACAGCTATTTTGTTTTTTTTAATTTATCTATTACCTGTCTGATGACGATTCTTTGAGTATCACCAATGCATGCTGGGATACACAAACAAAGCGTCAGCAGGGGGCAGAGACTGCGGTCACTGTCACAGCCCCTGCACCCTCCCTGTCCCTGCGGTTTCGCCCCTGGACCCGGCCTGTCCCTGCTTTGGCCCTGCAGTGTCTCCACTGTGCACAGCGTCCGCTCTGTTGACGGCTAATGAATAGTAATAAGCTGGCAGCAGAGCAGCGTCACTATACCTGACTGTGCAGGAGACCACCGCCGCCCCCTCAGATGATGTCCCTGGTCTCTGTCGGGACAGCACTGTGTACAGGGGAGACACCGCAGGCGGAGCACTGCCTCTGAAACGAGGGTCACTGATGATGCTTCGTTTCAGGCAGGGGCAGAGATGCGGCAGTGATTGATGGATCTACCCCTGATGATGCTTCATTTGAGTACTCCAGCACGTAATGGTGATAATAAAATGAACAGTAATAAGAAAGGAAATAGAAAAACCCCAACAATAGCCGTTACACAGTGTACGGTAGGAAATTTTTAAACCAAGTATACAAGAATATAACTTAGAACACGGAACTTACTGTATTTCTCGGACTATAAGGCGCCCCCTTTTTTCCTCCCAAAATGTGGAGGAAAATGGGGGGTGCGTCTTCTAGTCCGGTTGTACTGGCTCAGGCTGTGGTGGTGAGGTGGGGGAGCGGTATCGGAGGAGCAGCGGGTCAGAGAGGTAGGAGGCGGCGGAGCCGGGTAACTCCTGTGCCCGCTGCTAAAGAGAAATGAATATGTACTGCATTCCATGTCCATGGGCGTGGAGGACAATGAATATTCATTTCTTCCTGGCATGATTGATTGGCCCCATCAGAAAATATTTAAAAAAAACAACAAAAAAAAAACAAAAAAACATTACACTTACACTGTCAGCCGCCTGCTTCCTGCGGTCATGTGTGCCGATACTTGAGAAATTAATATTCAGAATATTAATTTCTCTTAAGTACCAACACACGTGACCGCCGGCAGCAGCAGGAAGCCACTGGCTGACAGTGCGCACTACTGAAGAGGAATGCATACTCACCACTCTCTGCTATGAACGGTCCCGGTGAGTACTCTGGCAGCTGTGCTCTGCTTGTGAGCAGCGCATGATGTCACTGCCATGCACTGCTTACAAGCATTAATCAGCTGCTGGCACCGCAGCAGGACGCTGTGACTGCGAGGGAGAAGAGGAAGGTAAGTGCAATTTAGAAAAAAATAAATAAAATTCTGATGGGGCCACAGATACCAGCAACCGGATGGGGCCAATCAATCATACCAGGAACCGGATGGGGCCAATCAATCATACCAGGAACCGGATGGGGCCAATCAATCATACCAGGAACCGGATGGGGCCAATCAATCATACCAGGAACCGGATGGGGCCAATCAATCATATCAGAATAAGGATGGTACCATGCATACCAGGGTAGGGATGAGGGGACCATATTTACCAGGATAGGTGCTCTTAAGTACAGAGTTGACCACATTTTTGCTTCAGTTTTTTTTTCTCCTAATTTCCTCCTCTAAAACCTTTGTGCATGTTATGGTCCGGTGCGTCTTATAGTCCGAAAAATACGGTAATACATAGGGAGTTGGGAGCAAGTTACTTTTCCTTCGGACCACCCCTTTTACGCGACCCAAGCATTGGGTAATTTGATGACCTAACTGATGTGTAGCGACATAACTGGGGCTCGTCACTTGCATCTCTGGCCACATTCACACTTCCATAGGACACGTACTAGTGCGGGCCGCTGGTTTCTCAGACAGCATACTGCCTCAGAGTCTCATTGATCCATACACACATCAGCTTTAAAAACTGATCCATGTGTCAGGACTGTGAGACTCAGAGCAGGTCCTGTTGTCATCCATTTTGCCGATCAGACTCGACCATTAAAGTCTATGGGGGATCAGTGTAAAACAGATGGATGACACAGTGAATATAGAATTTGTACTCCAGTTTTCTAATCATGTTTCATTTGTTTTTAACTGATACATTGTTAAGAGTCAATGGGTAAAAAACAGTGAAAAACAAGCAAAAAAAAAAAGAAAAAGAAAAACAGAATCGACTAGGATGGCATGTGGGGGGAAAAATGTCTGCTTCTCTCCGATGGAAACAATCACATGGATGTTAATGAGTCCGTAATAAAAAAAAATCCTTTATCAGCCTCCCAGAAACATTGGATAATTCAACATCAGGATCCACAGTTACCTGCGAACACCAATCTGTTCCCAAAAAAATCAATGAGAAGAAAAAAACATCCGCATTTCTTGATGGCTCATCATATTAAATATTATTTCAAGACTGATGACTTCAGTGAGATTTCCTCTAGAATGGAGTGAACAAGGGTTTCCTGAAGATCTCCGTTGCCCGTACGCGTTGAATCTGTTTTTCTCACGGATTCAACACATACTGTACCTATTGCAATCTATGGTGCTATTAATGCGTCCATGTTTTTTTCACAAACCGTTTGTCCACGCAAAACTCATGGAGACGTCCGATTTTTTTTGGTATCACTAATGAGAAGGGCCAATCCGGTGGGTTGCTGAAAAACATGTGCAGCACACGGATGGCATCAGTGTTTAGTGCTTGTGTTGTCCGTACACAACACTGAAAAGTATAGGAGAAGCGGTCATTTATTTATTTAGTTTTCTGTCCGTGTAAAACACTGATGACTGATGGTAAAACCAGAGACACGGACTGTACACGGACGACGCAAGGATCCCAGACACTGATGACACCGGTACTGTTTCTTCACAACTGTAAAAAAGCCCAAAACAGCAGCACTGCAGATTTACAGATGCAGATCATGTCTCCTAGAACACATAGCATTAAAGTAGACATTCTAAAAAAAAAAAAAAAGGGGGGGGGGGGGGGAGAGTAGGTCTGGTTTCTGTTTTTAGAAACTGGATATTAGATTTCCACTTTTGTAACATTAAAAAAACAGCAACGATGGACAAGGAAGAAATAATAACTTTGAAATACTCCGTGAGAACCAGGCAGTTTCCATTAAGAGAGCAGAGAAGAGAGCGGGAGTGAAATGATCCCTCAGCCAAAGGTTTGCACAAGCTACACCTTCCTGTGTGGTAAGTGCGGTTAACCGCAGCCAGCTGGAGCCTGGCCCTGCGCCAATCTGCAATGACAGGCGTCCAGGGCTGGAAAAACCCACAGAATATACGTCTCCATTCTCAACTCTCACTACAAGATGACTGCACTCACATGCATCAAGCATATAGCTCCAAACCTTCCATATCAATGGCCACGTCATACAGGAGAAGATGCCTTTATCCGGGAATATCAACCCACCTCCCAGACATCTAACCACGCGGACTCATTGATTTACATTGTACTGTAAATCAATTGCGGATCTGCAGCGTTTCTGCACCGCAAAAAACGCTGCGGATCCGCAACGTGTGCACATACCCTTAAAGTCATGTCAAAGCCAAATACTAGGTAATATTAGTGAGGAGCGAGCGTGCTCGGATGCGGCATTATCTGAGCACGCTAATACGCATCTTCGGCGTGCTCGAATGCTATGGCCGCACATGAACATCCAGTGCAATCCGAGCGTGTGCGTTTCAGTAATCTCAGCCCATCATTAGGGACACATGTGAAACCGTTTCGATTGAGTTGGAGGATCAAGAGGTTTTTTAACAAATTTCCAATAAGGTTTGGAGAAGGCTTTATCCTGGAGGAAGTTCTGCATTCCATGGCAGATTTAGATCACGGACAAAATCTGCAACCATATATAGCTCGAGACGAGACCGCTCACAGGGAACTTGGGGTTTAGGCAGACAACTGGATTACGGTTATAAAACTAATGCGGCGGTCATTTTCTCTACTTCTGTGTAATGGTATGTAATCTTATAAATGCTTTTTTGTATGTAACCTGGGCGCAGTATTATAAAAAAAAAAAAAAAAAAAAAAAAAAAAAAGCACCGTTAACCCCTTAATGACTGTTAATATGTCTTTTTTACTGACCTGAGATATTAGAGAATAGCATCTTCCGACAGGTGAAAACCCAGCAGCTGTCGGCTGTCCACTACAGCTTCATCAGCCATGATCAGTGTTGGCACCGTCCATATCTGTGTAACCCCTTAGATGCTGCTGTCAATATTGACTACATCATATAAATGGTTAACAGAGTGTGGCTTCTCCCTCTTTATCCCCATCGGCACCCTGAGATCGTGAGGTCCTGATGTTTGCCATGGCAGTTCACGACCAAATAACGGCCTTCGAGTCTGTCGGTAACAGTGGCCTGTTCAGAAGTTAGTGACATTTCGGTGAAAAAAGTACACTTATTCATTCCTATTATGTCTCTTTGCATTAATTCCTCAAAATCACCTGAAGGGTTAATAATCTACCTGACAGCAGTTTTCAGTAGGTCAGGAGGTGCTGTTTTTAAAAGGCTGTGTGCACACGCTGCGGATTTTGTTGCGGATCCGCAGCGGATTTGGCCGCTGCGGATGGGTAAAAAACGCAACAAATCCGCAAGAAAATCGCAGCAAAAACGCACAGAAAACGCTGCGGAACTGCACAAAAAAACGCGACAAATCCACAGGTGCGTTTTCTGCCAGGAGAGGCAGAATTGGCACCAGAAATTCCTACGCCTAATCCGCAACGTGTGCACATAGCCTATGTGTTTTGGCTGCAATTCTCCTTCATTCCACCCATAATAAGAACACGATTTAAAAAAAAAAAAAAAAACACCCACAAATAGAGCCTCACAATTCTGTCAAGTTAGGGTATGTTCACCCGACGCGTTTTTGGAACATAAAATATACAACGTTTTACAGTAAAAGCATAAATCAATGAGATTTCTGAAATCTCATGCACACGTTGGCTTTTTTTTGTGTATGGTATATTTAGCCCTGCTGCCTTTTTGCCAAGATGCAGCATGTGAATTCTTTTAGAATTTTTACAGTGTTTGTCACTAAACAAATGAGTGAAAAAAGCAGCTAAAACATTGCAAATAAAGTTGATATGATATGCAACATCCTGCCAGTCACCAATAAAAAATAAAAATGCAACATGTGAACATACCCCAAGTCTGTAGGCAAAGCTCCTAAATACGAGCTTCAGCATTTCTGCTAGGCATGTAACTCAGCCATCAGTGCTCACTTACAGAAATAACAATAAGTCACATGAAATTCACAACTGATTATGACTCATAAGGAGAAGGGAAGAACAATATACTGGATTGAACTGTAAAAAAAAAAAAAAGTCATAAAGTGCACCATATAACTGGCAGATCTGCACAGTGGAGCCATTTAGACCAAGGCTCGTGAAGGTTACCCAGAGCAGCTTTACGTGGCATTCGAGCTGACAGCACCAAACACATCGCTCTCCAGATTCACGTTAGACCGCGTGGCCTTGACCGGAGTTAATGACTGATCCGCTGCCTCCTCCTTGAACTTCTATTATGTCAAGTGACAATGAAACAATCAGGACCCCCCTCCCGGATTCATTGTAACAAGGTCATTGATTCCATAGGAATACACAGCAATCATAGCCAGGGCAGGGTTTATAGATTACCCCAGCAGAAATGTGCAGCATGGTCCAGGCATCTCACAAGTATGACCCCATATCATGTGTTCTGGCCACAAGCCAGAGACAAGCACACAAGGAATATTATCATCACTGGGAATTTTCTAAACAAGGTCACCCTAACATAAGGAGAAATAGAGCCGCATACGCCAAGATATTTTCCATAGGAACTCACATTTCTAGGTTTGGCCTATGGATGGAAGACAAGCAGAAGAACACACAAGACGACATACAGACAGATTACTGTGCCTATTAGTGGCAGAGCTGGCAGCAGGCTATGGGCAGTGCCACTACTGGCACGTGCACAGGATGGGTGCTAATGTATAATGTCACTAAACAACACTTCTATATACAGATGTCATACACGTACCTCGTGTCCAACATCACATCGACATTAAAACCCACCATTATTTATTTTTTTTACCATTAAAGGGGTTGTACAGGATTAGAAAAACATGGCTCCTTTAAAAAAAAAAAAAAAAAAAAAGGTTAAAATAAATAACGCCAGTCTTCAGGTGGTCTCAGGTACTATAGCTCCACGTCAATTAAAGGGAACCTGTCACATATTAAAGCACGCTATTAATCTGCAGGTTAGTAGCATTCTAACGCTATGGAGAAATAAAGTTCATTTCCTCCCGGTAGCCGCGTTTTCAGAGCGGCCGCTGCACGACTTTAGAATGCCATTAGCCTGCAGATTATCCCAAAGAAATATATTAAATCTACAGAAATCAAAATGTGTAAGGAATGTACCCTAGACTCCACATGAAGAGTGAATATTCAGGCAACGTTCAAGGGAACGTTTTTTCGTACGTCGGGTCTGCCATTTCCTACCGCGCATGCGCAGCCGTCACTCCGCCCCTCCTCCCTGGGACTTTAGAATGGGCAGTGGATGCGTTGAAAAACTGCATCCACTGCCCACGTTGTGCCGAATTTTCACAACGTCCGCCGGTACGTCGCGCCGACGCTTTGTGACGGAAGTGTGAAAGAAGTCTAAGCCAGCCCTGAGAAGTGAAACGGTGCAAAACACGGATGTACAGATATTTCTCATAATATGGTCAAAAAGACCATATTGATCGTTTTACATCGGTAGGAAAACATTCCAGTTGTAATAGGCAGACATTTCTGAGTACTGAACTTATACCTGCCGTCTCCATTTCATATTTTTAGCTAAAAATGGAAATGGATATCAGAAGAGGAAAACACAAAAGTTTGGGAATGTTTTCCTGGTGGCTCCTGCTAGGATTCATTCCCATTTTTGGTTAGGAAACACAAAATAGAAATGGGCCCATATAACACTCTGGAAGACAAGACCGAATGACAAGTACGTTGACGTGCTCGTGAAAATCTTACATACCTATGTCCAATGCCCATGTAAGGGAACCTTACTGTTTGTGTTTCATAGCAGCTGGGACAGGAATAGGAATTTTACATCTTTAATTACACATTCAAATTGGAATGAAGAGGAAAAAATAAAATGTCACGTTCGATGTGTCACATCGTATGTGGAATAGAAGTGACTTCCAGACAGTGGAGTACAATTTGTGACATTCTTCTATATATATACCGCCAGTCCCAGAGTCCCATTGTGGAGGTCTTACGTCAGCATAGGAGTACCCAGTGCCCTACGTAAAACAAATAAAAGAACACTGCTTTAAATCACATTGACAAGCATTAAAGGAGCCTCTTTGTATCCTTAGGGATTCAACAACAAACGTCTTGTGCTAGATTGCGAAACCCCAAGACACCAAATTGGCTAAAAGCACACACACGGTAAAATTTTCCATTTTCACCATGTGATACATCTATACACATAGAGCAGGTCTGTTCACACAGGCACCAGTTCTGAGCGCCGTGACGTCATCTGAAGATATATTTGTATTTAGAAGTGGCGGGTATGGCAGACTGCTAACCTTTTGCCATCATTGGATCAGCGTCAGGCATCAAGTGTCTATGTATTGGTTATACACAAAGTAATAATAAAGCCTGGATATAACGCTATCAAGTTATCGCTATTCTAACAAGAATACTCTGCCATTTACAGTCAAGCTTTGCCTTTAAAAGTCCAATTTATAAGAAGTGGGGCAACAACCAATATGGACAGCATTATAACATACACAAGGCATTTCCTCCAGTTTCTCGAGTGCTGGGAGACCATCTCAAGTTAAGCAACTCAAAACATTTAGTATTAAAGGGGTTGCTCACGTATATCAAAGGTGCCCCATTTCCAGGTCCAAGCAAGGTGCGTGTACATATATGTATGTGTATATACAGTGGACATGTAAATGTTTGGGCACCCCTGATCAAAATTACTGTTATTGTGAACAGTTAAGCAAGATGAAGATGAAATGATCGCTAAAAGGCCTTGAGTTAAAGAGGACATAATTCCTTTGCAATTTAGGCAAAAGAAAAAATATAGTCTTTTTTTCTCATTTTAAAAATTACTAAAAAGGGAAATGGGCAGATGCAATAGTTTCGGCACCCTTGGAGATGTCTGCTCAGATAACTTTAACCAAGGTTTCAGACTTTAATTAGCCTCTTGGTGTTATGGATTGATCATTATCATCATCAATATTATTATTTGCAAATGCAAATTTCCCAGCTTTATAAGAAAAAAAATCTCCTCTAACCTTGTGCAAAAAAAACAGCAGCCATGGGTTCTTCTAAGGAGCTGCCTCGCACTCTGAAAATGAAAATAGTGATGGCCTACAAAGCAGTAGAAGGCCATAAGAAGATAGCAAAGAGTTGTCAAGTTTCCCAGTTCGAAATGTAATTATGAAATGGCAGTTAACAGGAACAGTGAAGGTCAAGATAAGGTCTGGAAGACCAAGCAAAATTTCACTGACAGCTACTTGTAGGATTGCTGGAGAGGCACATCAGAACCCCCGCTTCACTGCAAAAGATTTAGCAGACTCTGGAGTTGTGGTACATTGTTTGTACTGTTCAGAGACACTTGCACAAACATGGCCTTCATGGAAGACTCATCAGAAGAAAATCTCTCCTGCGTCTTCACCATAAAATTCAGCAACAGACGTGCAAGCCTGATGCATTTTGGAAAAAAGTCCTGTGGACTGATGAGGTTAAAATATACCTTTCATCATTGTAGCCAAAGAGTTTTATGTGTAGAAAAAAAGCACAGAAATTCATGAAAAGGACATCTAGCCAACCATTAAGCATAAGGGTGGTCCAATCATGCTTTGGGGTTGTGTTGCAGCCAATGGCACGTTGAACATTTCACAGGTAGAGGGAAAAATGGATTCAATGAAATTTCAACCAATTCTAGATGTAAACATAACACCATCTGTACAAAAAAACAAACAAAAAAACTGAAGTTGAAAGGCGGATGTATTCTACAAATGGATGATTCTAAACACATGTCAAAATTAACAATAGACTACCTCAAAAGGTGCAAGCTGAAGGATTTACAATGGCCTCACAGTCCCTTGATCTGAACGTCACTGAAAATCTGTGGCTAGACCTCAAAATAGCAGAGAATGCAAGACGAGCCAGAAATCTCACTGAACAGTAATAATTTTCCAAGGAAGAATGTATGAAAATCCCTCAAACAGGAATTGAAGAACTCTTAGCTGGCTACAAATAGCATTTAAAAGCCGTGATATTTTCAAAAGAGGGTGCTACTAGGTACTAACCATGCAGGCTGCCCAAACTTTTGCATTGTCTCATTTTTCTTTTTCTAATATTTAAAATAAGCAAAACACCTGCAAAGGCTTCCTAAGCGTATAGAAAGGTCAATTACTCTGTTTCAGTAGGTTTCACAATCATGGAGAAGACTGCTGACTTGACAGATGTCCAGAAGGCAGTAATTGACACTCCACAAGGAGGGTAAGCCACAAAACGTCATTGCTAAAGAAGCTGGCTGTTCACAGAGTGCTGTATCCAAGCATACAGGTCCTTCTCAAAAAATTAGCATATAGTGTTAAATTTCATTATTTACCATAATGTAATGATTACAATTAAACTTTCATATATTATAGATTCATTATCCACCAACTGAAATTTGTCAGGTCTTTTATTGTTTTAATACTGATGATTTTGGCATACAACTCCTGATAACCCAAAAAACCTGTCTCAATAAATTAGCATATCAAGAAAAGGTTCTCTAAACGACCTATTACCCTAATCTTCTGAATCAACTAATTAACTCTAAACACATGCAAAAGATACCTGAGGCTTTTATAAACTCCCTGCCTGGTTCATTACTCAAAACCCCCATCATGGGTAAGACTAGCGACCTGACAGATGTCAAGAAGGCCATCATTGACACCCTCAAGCAAGAGGGTAAGACCCAGAAAGAAATTTCTCAACAAATAGGCTGTTCCCAGAGTGCTGTATCAAGGCACCTCAATGGTAAGTCTGTTGGAAGGAAACAATGTGGCAGAAAACGCTGTACAACGAGAAGAGGAGACCGGACCCTGAGGAAGATTGTGGAGAAGGACCGATTCCAGACCTTGGGGAACCTGAGGAAGCAGTGGACTGAGTCTGGTGTGGAAACATCCAGAGCCACCATGCACAGGCGTGTGCAGGAAATGGGCTACAGGTGCCGCATTCCCCAGGTAAAGCCACTTTTGAACCATAAACAGCGGCAGAGGCGCCTGACCTGGGCTACAGAGAAGCAGCACTGGACTGTTGCTAAGTGGTCCCAAGTACTTTTTTCTGATGAAAGCAAATTTTGCATGTCATTCGGAAATCAAGGTGCCAGAGTCTGGAGGAAGACTGGGGAGAAGGAAATGCCAAAATGCCTGAAGTCCAGTGTCAAGTACCCACAGTCAGTGATGGTGTGGGGTGCCATGTCAGCTGCTGGTGTTGGTCCACTGTGTTTCATCAAGGGCAGGGTCAATGCAGCTAGCTATCAGGAGATTTTGGAGCACTTCATGCTTCCATCGGCTGAAATGCTTTATGGAGATGAAGATTTCATTTTTCAGCACGACCTTCCACCTGCTCACAGTGCCAAAACCACTGGTAAATGGTTTACTGACCATGGTATTACTGTGCTCAATTGGCCTGCCAACTCTCCTGACCTGAACCCCATAGAGAATCTGTGGGATATTGTGAAGAGAAAGTTGAGAGACGCAAGACCCAACACTCTGGATGAGCTTAAGGCCGCTATTGAAGCATCCTGGGCCTCCATAACATCTCAGCAGTGTCACAGGCTGATTGCCTCCATGCCACGCCGCATTGAAGCAGTCATTTCTGCCAAAGGATTCCCGACCAAGTATTGAGTGCGTAACTGAACATTATTATTTGATGGTTTTTTTGTTTGTTATTAAAAAACACTTTTATTTGATTGGATGGGTGAAATATGCTAATTTATTGAGACAGGTTTTTTGGGTTATCAGGAGTTGTATGCCAAAATCATCAGTATTAAAACAATAAAAGACCTGACAAATTTCAGTTGGTGGATAATGAATCTATAATATATGAAAGTTTAATTGTAATCATTACATTATGGTAAATAATGAAATTTAACACTATATGCTAATTTTTTGAGAAGGACCTGTATTAATGGACAGTTGAGTGGAAGGAAAAACTGTGGTAGAAAAAAGGTGCACAAGCAATTGGGATAACCGCAGCCTTGAAAGGATTGTTAAGAAAAGGCCATTCAAAAAATTGGGGGAGATTCACAAGGAGTGGTCTGCTGCTGGAGTCATTGCTTGAAAAGCCACCACACACAGAGGTATCCAGGACATGGGCTACAAGAGTTGCATTCCTTGTGTCAAGCCACTCATGACCAATAGACAACGACAAGGAGAAAAAGAACTGGACTGTTGCTCAGTGGTCCAAGGTGATGTTTTCAGACGAAAGTAAATTTTGCACTTCATTTGGAAAAAAGGTCCCAGAGTCTGGAGGACGAGTGGAGAGGAACACAATCCAAGATGCTAGAGGTCTAATGTGAAGTTTCCACAATCAGTGATGGTTTGGGGAGCCATGTCATCTGCTGGTATAGGTCCACTGTTTTATCAACAAAACTGTGTTTTTATCACAGAACAAAGTCAGCGCAGTCGTCCACCAGGAGATTTTAGAGCACTTCAAGCTTCCCTCTGCCAAGAAGCTGTTTGGAGATGGAAATTTCATTCTCCAGCAGGACTTGGCACCTGTCCACACTGCCAAACGTACCAATACCTGGTATAAAAACAACAGTATCACTGTGCTCGATTGGCCAGCATACTCACCTGACCTTAACCCCACAGAGCAGTGTTCCCCAACTCTGGTCCTCAAGAGCCACCAACAGGTCATGTTTTCAAGATTTCCTTACTATTGCCCAGGTGTTAATTGCATCACCTTCACAGACAATAAATCCATCACCTGTGAAATACTAAGGAAATCCTGAAAACATGACCTGTTGGTGGCTCTTGAGGACTGGAGTTGGGGAACACTGCCATAGAGAATCTATGAGGTATTGTCAATCAGAAGATGATACATCAGACCCAACAATGCAGATGAGCTGAAGGCTGCTATCAAAGCAACCTGGGCTTCCATAACACCTCAGCAGTGCCACAGATTGATCGCCTCAATGCCCCGCCGCACTGATGCAGGAACTGATGCAAAAGGAGCCCCGACCAAGTATTGGATTTCGGATTTTAAATTCATTTTTCAAGCTGGTGATATAAAGTACCATATTCTAATTTACTGAGATAATGACTTTTGGGTTTTCATTTGCTGTAAGCCATAATCATCAACATTAACAAATAAACACTTGAAATAGATCACTCTGTTTGTAATGACTCTATAATATACGAGTTTCACTTTTTGCATTGAAGAACGGAAATAAAAACTTTTTCATGATATTCTAAATTTTGTTAGAAGCACCCATATTTTAGTTGCATAACTTGATATTTTATGCACATTTAAGTTTTATTTTTATTTGACAACCCCATTAAGGGATTATCTTACAACCTTTAACAATCCTGTAATGCCAATCATACATGGCATTTCCTATGGGTGCACTGACACTTCAGTTAGTTTACCTTGGTACATGTTTGGACGTTCCCTTTTCATTTTGATTCTCGGGTAATATGAAATGTTTGAAGTCCAATCAGGATGTTACAACTATGCTGACATCACTGTATGGCCTCCCATCCCTCACACACCATCTTACTCACTGCTCCAGGTCATGTTGTGACTTCCGTTTGCTGCTGGCTCCATGTTCAGTGTCTCTTGCTTTCTGCCTGCTCTCTGCATGCTTCCTGGCTGTGTGCATGTGTGAACTCTCTGGTTCTTATGGAATCAGGGTGGACCTGTCTAATGTGTCCCTGACCAATTACCAAGAGGCTTCTAGTATTTAGGGCAGCTCCACCCTGTGTCTTGCTACTGAGCAGCCAGGTCTTGCTCTGTGTTCCTCCTTCTCTGGAGGCTCTACTCCTAGCTTTGCTTGTTGATTGTCTGCCCTCCAGGAGGCTGTATATCCTGGTCTCAGTATCTTTGTTCTTGCCTTGCTTAGTACTTGTCTGTCCGCCCTCCAGGAGGCAGAGTATCCTGGTCCCTGTATCTTCGTTCTTGTACCTTGTCTTGTTCCATTACCTTGTCTGAACTCTGTCCTACCTCTGTCTCCTTGTCTGTGGCTTCTTTCCCTGCTGTGTCTTTCCTTGTGCCCTCTGTTTGCCTGTGCTCCGTTCTCTTGTGGCTCTGACTGCTCAGTACTCGTGACTTTGCCTGTGCTCCGCTCTCTTGCAGCTTTGCTTATGCTCTGCACTCTTGCGGCTCAGCTTGCTCTGTACCCTTGTCTCTCTGCTTGCTCTGTTTTCTTGCGGCTCTGCCTGTGCTCCGTACTCCTGCAGTTCTGTTTCACTCTGGTTCTGCTGCTGCATTATCGCTTGCTGCTCTGCAGCTCTTACCTGCAGCCTCCTCTTGTGTGAACAGGTCCCAACCTGTTCCTTCATACTCCACTCGCTCCTGTCTGTTCCAGTACTAGCATCCTCTGTGTGAACAGGTCTCTACCTGTTCCTTCATAAACCACACCAGCCTGCCCTGTGTCTCAGCCATGCCCGCTAGCCCTGTTTCTCAGCCGTGCCTGCCTGCCCTGTGTCTCAGCCGTGCCTACCTACCCTGTCTCAGCCGTGCCCGCCAGCCCTGTGTCTCAGCCGTCCCTACCTACCCTGTGTCTCAGATGTGCCCGCCAGCCCTGTGTCTCAGCCATGCCTACCTACCCTGTGTCTCAGTCATGCCCACCAGCCGTTTCTCAGCCGTGCCTGCCTGCTTGTGTCTCTGCCTTGACCACCTGCCAGAGTACTAGCCGTGCTCACCAGCCCCTCTGCTACTCGTACCTATCCTAGTGTGCTGTCTCCCAAAGTGGGATCAGCAGCCACAGCCAGACACCACCCTGTAGTAGCACCTGGCAGCTGCCTGCCACACAAGCTTGACCTCACCATCAGAGGCTCCAGTGAAAACCAAGGCAGCTGTCCTAGTCTGGTAGTCTGGTTTGTGGCAAAATGGGTCCACAACCTCAACCCCCAAACCGCCACCCCTCCTCCCCCAAGCTCACACCCATCCAGTCAGGGCGTGAGCGTGACACAGGAACTAATGCCAAATACATAAACAAGCAAACTTAGCATAAGAGAACAGTGATGCTTTTATTAACTTTTCAATTTTGAAGTTTTTTACAGTATTCTACAATGTTATTAATATGCACAGTAGTCTGACAGATGGCTCCAACAGGATGGATTTCTATGCGAAATGTTTCATTTTACAATGGAGCCACCATTGGAATATTTTATTTCAAGAAAATAATTTATTTTTGACCTTTCTAAGCCACTGAGTTTTTACAAAAAAAACATGACTATTACTTTTCTAGAGTGAGGCCTATATTTCAATCAATGTTATCATTCCTATTTTTTATCTACACAAACACCATCACAGCACGTCACAAACTAGAAACAGCGCTATCCGCTATACAACGACTATGAGCATCCGCCATTATCTCAGAGAATGGTTACGAAACATTAGTACATCTACTTCTGTCCTATCATAAATATACTGACAAATTCTACGAGGATTTTTGTCTAACAATTAGGGAACACCAGATCTATAGAATTTATGTCTGCAATATATATTACAGTAATTAAAAAAAGATAATTTGGCAAATTAACTTTGGAGCTGGATGACTGACCTTCACAATTCTAGATTTTCACCCTAATGAGCTGTTGCAGGATCAGTCTTTGGTTAAACTTTCCATTTAAAATGTTTATAACCTGCCAGCTAGATCGGCAAGCACCTACAAATAGAAACTACAGGAATAAAACATTTGTAGACATTTTAAAGATGCGTTCTAACACTGTCAATGTATTGGCTGTACTGCATATGCATTGCCCAGACTTTCTAAAATAACACGAAAAACGACAGACACATGAGTCGGCGTGTTCCACTTTCTACATTAACTCTATTAAAAGTTAATAGTTCATTAAACATTTATGGTGAACTAGATTGCTATTAGAGATAACTAAGTGCATTCCACGGGCTCAATGAGGAGGCCTAGAAAATGAGTGTGACAGCTATGATGGAATTTTTGTAATCAGTCATGAGGTAGAGGGATTGGTAGGAGTCATACTGTGCATAGGTCTGCTGGGGCTGGTGTACTCAACTGTGGCCTGCTAATCTCGTGCTGGAGACTTTGTAATGTCTTCTCTTCAGCAAGGCTCTGTCCTTCTTCTAATCTTAGCAGACAGGAGGTTGTGATCCTTCAGGATTAAACATTTAGAATTATGTAAACTCCACAGGGGAAAGAAAAGTTAAACAAACGAAAAAAAATCATGTTATTTATAAGGGGACAGAAATAGGACTGGAAGTGCCTAGAAGACTCTCAGCACTTAGGTGTAAGAACACTCCAGAACGTAGACCATGGGCAAATGTCCGAAATGTTCACATCAGTGACATCCACTGATAGCTCATAAGTTAACCAATACACATTAGATGGCTCTCGGCCAAGATATTGTTGGCTGACCGCTGTCTCTCGACATCCCCATGTATAGCAATGCTTGATCTCTGTGAGAAAGCTGCTGCCAAAGTTACCTGGCAGTGACTTACAGTAACTCTGCACTGAACAAAAGGATCGAATTATTGAATTCCATCCATATATCCCCCGACAATCTGTCAGTACACAGGAGGAAACTATGCACATTAGGTGGACAGCTGATATTGGTGGGTCCGGACAACTTTATATAGTGCTTGGTGGCCTTTAATATCAGGTATTCTAATCAGCTCATGTATTAAAAAGAGGCATCCTCACATCTGTAATGTCTCTTGAAGGCACGAATTACATTTCCACAGTGCGCATACATGGCATAGCTTCATGCAAGATAAATCTATTGTGTAATAGAGTAAGGCTGTGTGCACATGTTGCAGATTTGGTGCATTTTTGTCGTGCTTTTTTCTGCTTGGATTTGTGACAAAACCTGATGCAAAACCTGATGCCAGCAAAGTGAATGCAAAACCTGAAGTGTCATGCACACGCTAACTAGTTGTGACTTGCAAATTTGGTGCAAACAATAATCTGCTACATATCAATTCACAGTGTGTTTTATACCATTGACTTCACTCAAATCAATGAAAAACACAGGCAGAAATTTTACTCAACATGTGCACATACTCTAACAGGAATGGATATGCCCCATGTGCACATACGCTAAAGAACGCACACAATTCGCATGCAGCTTTATCACATCTGCACTGGATCTCTCATATCCTGGAGAACCAATCAACACGACAGAAAAAAAGTTGGACTTTTTATTCAAAAGTGACCCAAATTGACCAAGTGAATAGCAAGGTGGCTCAATGGTTAGCACTTTAGCGCTTGAATTCTGGGTTCAAATCCCACCAAGGACAACATCTGCAAAGAGTTTGTATGTTTGTGTGGGTTTCCTCCATTTTCCTCCCACACTTCAAAGACATTCTAATAGGGAATCTAGATTGTGAGCTCCACCAGCGACAGCGATGATAACATCTGTAAAGCGCTGTGGAATATGATCGCACTATGCAAGCAAAGCATAATAATAAATAAATTAACAATTTTTGTAGTGAGTCAAATATGTGTGAGCCTTTATGCAAGGAATGGGGCAAGTATAGGCTTAATATTGCTGTAGTGGGGCAGCACCGTTCGTGCTGTTGCCTTCCTTCTCTGGTGTCATAGGTTCGAAACGGACCAAGGGCAATATCTGCATGGAGTCTCTTTACATGGAGGTTGTTTCCTTCGTCACTTCAAAAACAGACTGACTGGTTAATTTGCAATTTATAGGAAAGCCTCAACAGTGGCAAGGATTGATGTGAGTAAAGAATCTCAATGCCACTATACAAATTTACAATAAGTAATGGAGGCTGTTAATGCTGCAGCCTGTAGTGGATATATATATTATGATATGCACCAGCATAAGTTAGCGATCATGTCACTGCTGTCACAATTAGCAGTGTGAGTAAGCAATCATGTCACTGCTGTCACGATTCTCCGGTTAGTAAGCGATCATGTCACTGCTGTCACGATTCCCCAGTGACTAAGAGATCATGTCACTGCTGTCACGATTCCCCGGTGAGTAAGCGATCATGTCACTGCTGTCACGATTCCCCAGTGAGTAAGCGATCATGTCACTGCTGACACGATTCTCCGGTGTGAGTAAGCGATCATGTCACTGCTGTCACGATTCTCCGGTGTGAGTAAGCGATCATGTCACTGCTGTCACGATTCTCCGGTGTGAGTAAGAGATCATGTCACTGCTGTCACGATTCCCCAGTGAGTAAGAGATCATGTCACTGCTGTCACGATTCCCCAGTGAGTAAGCGATCATGTCACTGCTGTCACGATTCCCCGGTGTGAGTAAGCGATCATGTCACTGCTGTCACGATTCCCCAGTGAGTAAGCGATCATGTCACTGCTGTCACGATTCCCCGGTGAGTAAGCGATCATGTCACTGCTGTCACGATTCCCCAGTGAGTAAGCGATCATGTCACTGCTGTCACGATTCCCCAGTGAGTAAGCGATCGTGTCACTGCTGTCACGATTCCCCAGTGAGTAAGCGATCATGTCACTGCTGTCACGATTCTCCGGTGTGAGTAAGCGATCATGTCACTGCTGTCACGATTCCCCGGTGTGAGTAAGCGATCATGTCACTGCTGACACGATTCCCCGGTGTGAGTAAGCGATCATGTCACTGCTGACACGATTCTCCGGTGTGAGTAAGCGATCATGTCACTGCTGACACGATTCTCCGGTGTGAGTAAGCGATCATGTCACTGCTGACACGATTCTCCGGTGTGAGTAAGCGATCATGTCACTGCTGACACGATTCCCCAGTGAGTAAGCGATCATGTCACTGCTGACACGATTCTCCGGTGTGAGTAAGCGATCATGTCACTGCTGACACGATTCTCCGGTGTGAGTAAGCGATCATGTCACTGCTGACCCGATTCTCCGGTGTGAGTAAGCGATCATGTCACTGCTGACACGATTCTCCGGTGTGAGTAAGCGATCATGTCACTGCTGTCACGATTCCCCAGTGAGTAAGCGATCATGTCACTGCTGACACGATTCCCCAGTGAGTAAGAGATCATGTCACTGCTGACACGATTCTCCGGTGTGAGTAAGCGATCATGTCACTGCTGACACGATTCCCCGGTGTGAGTAAGCGATCATGTCACTGCTGACACGATTCTCCGGTGTGAGTAAGCGATCATGTCACTGCTGTCACGATTCCCCAGTGAGTAAGCGATCATGTCACTGCTGACACGATTCTCCGGTGTGAGTAAGCGATCATGTCACTGCTGTCACGATTCCCCAGTGAGTAAGCGATCATGTCACTGCTGTCACGATTCCCCGGTGAGTAAGCGATCATGTCACTGCTGTCACGATTCCCCAGTGAGTAAGCGATCATGTCACTGCTGTCACGATTCCCCAGTGAGTAAGCGATCGTGTCACTGCTGTCACGATTCCCCAGTGAGTAAGCGATCATGTCACTGCTGTCACGATTCTCCGGTGTGAGTAAGCGATCATGTCACTGCTGACACGATTCCCCGGTGTGAGTAAGCGATCATGTCACTGCTGACACGATTCTCCGGTGTGAGTAAGCGATCATGTCACTGCTGACACGATTCTCCGGTGTGAGTAAGCGATCATGTCACTGCTGACATGATTCTCCGGTGTGAGTAAGCGATCATGTCACTGCTGACACGATTCTCCGGTGTGAGTAAGCGATCATGTCACTGCTGTCACGATTCCCCAGTGAGTAAGCGATCATGTCACTGCTGACACGATTCTCCGGTGTGAGTAAGCGATCATGTCACTGCTGTCACGATTCCCCAGTGAGTAAGCGATCATGTCACTGCTGACACGATTCCCCAGTGAGTAAGAGATCATGTCACTGCTGACACGATTCTCCGGTGTGAGTAAGCGATCATGTCACTGCTGACACGATTCTCCGGTGTGAGTAAGCGATCATGTCACTGCTGTCACGATTCCCCAGTGAGTAAGCGATCATGTCACTGCTGACACGATTCCCCAGTGAGTAAGAGATCATGTCACTGCTGACACGATTCTCCGGTGTGAGTAAGCGATCATGTCACTGCTGACACGATTCTCCGGTGTGAGTAAGCGATCATGTCACTGCTGTCACGATTCCCCAGTGAGTAAGCGATCATGTCACTGCTGACACGATTCTCCGGTGTGAGTAAGAGATCATGTCACTGCCGACACGATTCTCCAGTGTGAGTAAGCGATCATGTCACTGCTGACACGATTCTCCGGTGTGAGTAAGCGATCATGTCACTGCTGTCACGATTCCCCAGTGAGTAAGCGATCATGTCACTGCTGACACGATTCTCCGGTGTGAGTAAGCGATCATGTCACTGCTGACACGATTCTCTGGTGTGAGTAAGCGATCATGTCACTGCTGTCACGATTCTCCGGTGTGAGTAAGCGATCATGTCACTGCTGACACGATTCCCCAGTGAGTAAGAGATCATGTCACTGCTGTCACGATTCTCCGGTGTGAGTAAGCGATCATGTCACTGCTGACACGATTCTCCGGTGTGAGTAAGCGATCATGTCACTGCTGACACGATTCCCCAGTGAGTAAGCGATCATGTCACTGCTGACACGATTCTCCGGTGTGAGTAAGCGATCATGTCACTGCTGACACGATTCTCCGGTGTGAGTAAGCGATCATGTCACTGCTGTCACGATTCTCCGGTGTGAGTAAGCGATCATGTCACTGCTGACACGATTCCCCAGTGAGTAAGAGATCATGTCACTGCTGTCACGATTCTCCGGTGTGAGTAAGCGATCATGTCACTGCTGACACGATTCTCCGTTGTGAGTAAGCGATCATGTCACTGCTGACACGATTCCCCAGTGAGTACGCGATCATGTCACTGCTGACACGATTCTCCGGTGTGAGTAAGCGATCATGTCACTGCTGACACGATTCTCCGGTGTGAGTAAGCGATCATGTCACTGCTGTCACGATTCTCCGGTGTGAGTAAGCGATCATGTCACTGCTGACACGATTCCCCAGTGAGTAAGAGATCATGTCACTGCTGTCACGATTCTCCGGTGTGAGTAAGCGATCATGTCACTGCTGACACGATTCTCCGGTGTGAGTAAGCGATCATGTCACTGCTGACACGATTCCCCAGTGAGTAAGCGATCATGTCACTGCTGACACGATTCTCCGGTGTGAGTAAGCGATCATGTCACTGCTGACACGATTCCCCAGTGAGTAAGAGATCATGTCACTGCTGTCACGATTCTCCGGTGTGAGTAAGCGATCATGTCACTGCTGACACGATTCTCCGGTGTGAGTAAGCGATCATGTCACTGCTGACACGATTCCCCAGTGAGTAAGCGATCATGTCACTGCGGACACGATTCTCCGGTGTGAGTAAGCGATCATGTCACTGCTGACACGATTCTCCGGTGTGAGTAAGCGATCATGTCACTGCTGTCACGATTCTCCGGTGTGAGTAAGCGATCATGTCACTGCTGACACAATTCCCCAGTGAGTAAGAGATCATGTCACTGCTGTCACGATTCTCCGGTGTGAGTAAGCGATCATGTCACTGCTGATACGATTCTCCGGTGTGAGTAAGCGATCATGTCACTGCTGACACGATTCCCCAGTGAGTAAGCGATCATGTCACTGCTGACACGATTCTCCGGTGTGAGTAAGCGATCATGTCACTGCTGACACGATTCCCCAGTGAGTAAGCGATCATGTCACTGCTGACACGATTCCCCAGTGAGTAAGCGACCATGTCACTGCTGACACGATTCTCTGGTGTGAGTAAGCGATCATGTCACTGCTGACACGATTCCCCAGTGAGTAAGAGATCATGTCACTGCTGTCACGATTCTCCGGTGTGAGTAAGCGATCATGTCACTGCTGACACGCTTCCCCAATGAACTCCTCACTTACACTGAGGACTGGCCGCTTTCACTGAGGTAACAGATGTTCCCGGCACCTGAATCTAATAGAGGCCGCAAACGAGACCAAACACTAAATCAATGTTTGTATGTCCTCGTTTTTGTCAGTCACAGAGTCCAACATTATTTTTGTAGACCAAAATCTGCAATCTTCTATCCCAAAAATAGTTAAGGTCATCTGAAGAATGTGTCCCACTCATGAGGAGACGACTTCTTGGGCATCCAAACTAAGAGAAACAACTCTCCAGTGGAAACAGAGGAATCCTTGTGAAAATATGTCATCCAAACACACAAGATGAAAGTTTTGCCATCATCTGCAGCGCTTTAGCATTAAAAATGCATCAGCAACTGCGGCCGTCTGAGCAGATGTTACCATAGTAACGCTCCGGCATCCTTGGCGGCAATGTGCTGTGATTTTACTCTTCTATTAGGAAAGCCAGACAGATACTTTCTAAGCCCCTTTAATGCAAGCACAGGGCGATCTGGGAGGTTACAGCGGGGCTTGTAATAACACCAGAGAGCAACAGATGGATCCCCTAATCTACGAGGTGTTATATATTACCGGTAGAAGGATAAGGCCGGTATCAGGCGGCAATAACCTGGCTACGCTTTATCATCCATATTACAGCTGCACACCCAGATCAATCTCATCGCCGGCTTCTTATGTCCTACTTCTTAAAGTGGCTTCTAAATGGAGGCTCAGTGGTTAGTAAACACTTCCCATAACAGACAATGCACCTTTTTAAGATGCTTAGAAATAAGAACATAGAGCCAGCTGTCAGCCTGCTATATCAGCCATGACCAATCTTGGCAATTTAACTGCATAAATGCCACAGCAAAAATCAACAGCATCACCTAGATATAAACCGTGAGCTACCTCTCTTACCCCAAGGCCAAGGATAACCATATTTTAGTGGAGAATTTGTAAATTTTCATTATTTTATTCCACTTTGGGCTTATTCCAATGAATAAGCCATCATGAATAACTTGAGGGATGCAGGTTTTAAAACCGTATCACTTTTGTGGGCTTTCCAATATATAGGCCCCCTCAAAAATCACTTGAAAACTGAATAGGTCAGTTTTGAAAGTTTCTTTGAAAGCATTTAAATAAAATTGAAAAGTAAAAATAAAATTCCACTGAGCTTAAAAGTTTTCTGTCATCCTAAGGCTACGTTCACACTAGCGTTGTGCGCCGCTGCGTCGGCGACGCAACGCACAACGCACCGAAAAACGCGTGCAAACGTACGCAAAAACGCTGCGTTTTTCGATGCGTGCGTCGTTTTTTGACGAAAATCGGACGCAAGAAAAATGCAACTTGTTGCGTTTTCTTGGTCCGACGCTAGCGTCAAAAAAGACGCACGTGTCGGAAAACGCAACAAGCAAAAACGCATGCGTCCCCCATGTTAAACATAGGGGCGCATGACACGTGCGTCGCCGCTGCGTCGCCCGACGCTGGCGCGACGCACACTAGCCGAACGCTAGTGTGAACGTAGCCTACCAAAATAAAATGACATTTGGAAAGTGATGTGGATGTAAAATTGACACATGGAGATGTTGCTTATGACCTAGGCTGTGTGCTTTGGCTAAATGGCTTAAATATTTAAAAAGTTTGAAAATTGCTAAATTTCAAAATATTTGCATAAAAACATTCAAAACATATCAACTTATATGTACCACTTGCAAAGTACAATAGGTCACAAAACAACAATCTCAGTCACCGGGATATGTTGACGTATTCATAAGTGCCTACCACACAAAACTCTGCAAATTGGGGTTGTCACGAAGAGTAATTTTTCTCATTTATTTTCCTTATATATTCCTTAGTGCTTTTCAGACATCATCATTGTCCTGATTGTGGCATCCAATCAAAATTCCCTATCAGCAGGTCTTTGGAGGGTGGAAGGAAACAAGCAATAAACAGAAAGAACATACAAACTAATTGGTGGGATTAGACCGAATCTACTATATAATTATCTAAGGGTCACTTCCGTCTTTCTGTCTGTCCTTCTGTCTGTCACGGATATTCATTGGTCGCGGCCTCTGTCTGTCATGGAATCCAAGTCGCTGATTGGTCTCGCCAGCTGCCTGTATAATAGTAAAAAGATCTAATGTTAAAAATAATTTAAAAAAATAAAAAATCATCATATACTCACCCTCTGGCGCCTTTCCCGCTCCTCGCGACGCTCCGGTGCTAAGGATGGTATGCGACAAGGACCTTCCATGACGTCACGGTCATGTGACCGCGATGTCATCACAGGTCCTGCACGCCTACGTGGGAAGGACCTGCCATGACGTCACGGTCATGTGACCGCGACATCATCACACCCTGGGACTGGAAGATGGCGAGAGAACTACAAGGGGCCCTCGGATCGGAAGGTGAGTATATGTTTATTTTTTATCCTGTGACATACGTGCCTGGGCAATATACTAAGTAGCTGGGCAATATACTACGTGGCTGGGCAATATACTACGTGGCTCTGTGCTGTATACTACGTCACTGGGCAATATACTATGTCACTGGGCAATATACTACGTAACTGGGCAATATACTACGTAACTGGGCAATTTATTACATGGCTGGGCAATATGCTCTGTGCTGTATACTACGTCGCTGGGCAATATACTACGTGGCCTGTGCAATATACTACATGACTGGGCAATATACTACCTAGCTGGGCAATATACTATGTGGCTCTGTGCTGTATACTACGTCGCTGGGCAATATACTATGTGGCTCTGTGCTGTAAACTACGTGGACTGTGCAAATTTTAGTACGTGGCTGTGCAATTTTAGCACGTGGCTGTGCAATATACTACGTGGCTGTGCAATATACTACGTGGCTGTGCAATATACTACGTGGCTGGGCAATATACTACATGGCTGGGCAATATACTACGTGGGCTGTGCAATATACTACGTGGCTCTGTGCTGTATACTACGTGGACGGTGCAATATACTACGTCGCTGGGCAATATACTACGTCGCTGGGCAATGTACTACATCGCTGGGCAATATACTACATGACTGGGCAATATACTACGTGGACATGCATATTCTAGAATACCCGATGCGTTAGAATCGGGCCACCATCTAGTATATTATAATAGAAGTCAATGGGAAGACTGAAAAGATGCATAGAAGATGAACGATTGAAGAGAAGTAGGAGGCTAGATGTTCTGGTAGACTGTGCTGCTGTGAAAAAGGAGTAGTTCCACATGTGGCAATACTTCAAGCAGCATTTCTCAAAACTTAACTACATATGTAGTAGTTTTACATGCAGAAAAAGATCCTCTCTTATCTGTAGAATTACTGCAGCAGCTGGATAATATATGGGAATTACTGGAGTTGTGACATACACAACCCAATCAAGTGAAGCCCCTCCCCCCCAAACCCCCCCCCCCCCCAATTTCACTTTTAAAATACATTACCACCCTATGTGTGCTTGTCTCCCTTTTTCTTTTCTGGAAGATGTCGAAGCATCTTTTTGGGTGTTTTGCTAGCATTTTTGCTTTAAATTCCTTCATCGTTTAATTCCTGAATAGTGATGAGCGAATATACTCGTTACTTGAGATTTCCCGAGCACGTTTTGGTGTCCTCCGAGTTTTTTTTAGTGCTCGGAGTTTTAGTTTTTAGCGCCTCAGCTGAATGATTTACATCTGTTAGCCAGCATAAGTACATGTGGGGGTTGCCTGGTTACTAGGGAATCCCCACATGTAATCAAGCTGGCTAACAGATGTAACTCATTCAGCTGCGGCGCTAAAAACTAAAACTCCGAGCACTAAAAAATACTCGGAGGACCCCCGAGCATGCTCAGGAAATCTCGAGTAACGAGTATATTCGCTCATCACTATTCCTGAAGTGTTTTCTCCTTGAAAAACTTGGCGCAAAAGATGTTGTGTCCACATAGCCGAAGGCTTTTTGTATATTTTCCTTCAAGATTTCAAGAACAATACCATTTAATTGGCTTAACACAACAATGGCCGTATTGTGGGATATTCAAGGCATATGTATTACCAAAGGTTATTAAGAACTTTTGCTTAAGTAGGTGAGCATTCACTATAGTTTGTTTTTGTTTTTTAAGGGTATGTGCACACGTCAGGATTTCTTGCAGAAATTTTCCTGACAAAAAACGGACATTTCTGCCAGAAATCCAAATGTGTTTTTACTGCGATTTTACCGTGTTTTTGGTGCGTTTTTTCCCAAATGCATAGAATTGCGGGAAAAACGCAGAAAATCCGCAAAAATAATGAACATGCTCACTTTTTTACCGCGATGCATGTGCACAAAACATGCAGAATGCATTCTAAATGATAGAATGCATAATGTATGCGTTTTTAATGAGTTTTTATAGTGTTTTTAGCGTGAAAAAAATGCGACAAAACCTGAACGTGTGCACATAGCCTAAAAGAAACTTTCAGTTTGTTTAATGTTGGCAACCCTTTTAAGATGACAATATATTTAATATTCTACATACATTCGTTGTATAATTGTGACCAGCCAGAACACAGGCTTGTTGCTACCATGCACAGCTCTTACTGCTTTCCTTTCCCCCTCCCCAACACCTTCTAATTTAATGTGGCAGCTTTTCCGAGAAACTCTTGCTTTGCACACACTTCTTACGTGGCATCGTTTCAATAGCCTGGGCAAAATCAAAGGAGACAACCTCAACTGAATTGTTTCGTTGGAAATTAGAAGCCGTCTCCTGAATGTACGTAAATTAGGTTATTACAGCATGGCCTGTCCTTCAAGAGCAGAAGTAGCAGAGGAAACAAAACAGAACATCATGGAAACAGGGAAAGGAGCCATCCTCTCAATAAAGGCTGTTATGGTCCTTACATGACTGTTTATTGAGAATTTTTCAGCAGCAGATCATGTCAATGACAGTTACATATGCTTAACGAAAGTCGAGATCATGGAACAGATTTGCAAACATACGTTCGTGTAGAGGAGCATTCCTCCTCATGATAACCACGCATACTACATTAGGGCCGGGTTAGATGAGACTGAATAATTGTCCGATTTTCAGGTCTCTCATCCGTATGACTGTCTTTTACATCCGTGTGATATTGGTGTGTCCACGACATTTATACATTTAAAAAAATATATACGAGACGTACAAATATACATTCCCTAAGGCTACGTTCAGACTAGCGTTGTGCGCCGCTGCGTCGGCGACGCAATGCACAACGCACGCAAAAACGTGGCAAAACGCACGCAAAAACGCTGCGTTTTGCGACGCGTGGTCGTTTTTTGCCAAAAATCGGACGCAAGAAAAATGCAACTTGTTGCGTTTTCTTGGTCCGACGCTTGCGGCAAAAAAGACGCATTTGTCGCAAAACGCAACAAACAAAAACGCATGCGTCCCCCATGTTAAACATAGAGGCGCATGACGCGTGCGTCGCCCGACGCTAACCCGACGCACACTAGCACAACGCTAGTCTGAACGTAGCCTAAGCTAATAATGGCAATGTATCTGTAAAACTCAAATGCAATACAGATGTTCTGCATAAGATCCAGGGTTTTAGGTTTTTATTTTTCGTTTTTTTACCCATAGACTTGAATGGAGAGTCATCAGCTTAAAGACAATCAGACCATGTGAAAAACTGATATCTGAACAGCCCTACTGATTTACATCGGTCATTATACTGTCCAATATTTACACGGATAGCAAACGTCCGTATTATACACTTGTCTGAATAATCCCTAAGTCTACTTTCACACTGGCGTTTTTTGCCAGACGTCGCAATGCGTCGTTTATGGCAAAAAACGCTTCCTGCAAAGTTGTTTGCAGGATGCGTTTTTGCCACATAGATTAACATTAGCGACGCATTGCGACGCTTTGCCACACGTCGCAACCGTCGTGCGACGGTTGCGCCGTGTTGTGGCGGACCGCCGGGAGCAAAAAATGTTACATGTAATGTTTTTTTGCTCCTGACGGACCGCTTTTTCCGACCGTGCATGCGCGGCCGGAACTCCGCCCCCTCCTCCCCGCACCTCACAATGGGGCAGCGGATGCGCCGGAGAAATGCATCCGCTGCACCCGTTGTGCAGTGCGTCAAACGCTAGCGTCGGAATCTCTGCCCGACGCATTGTGACGGGGAGATTCCGATGCTAGTGTGAAAGTAGCCTAGCTTGCATTGTCTTCTCCTGACTCTCCCCAATAAACAGATTATATAAAATATGTAAAGTAGCACTCCTGTATGTCAAAATAATAGGTAATTACATTGTAAGTCAATGCCTGACCCTTTAGCTTGCCTTGATCCAAGATAACAAAAATCTTCTATCTCAAAAGGTGCACCACAGCCCCTTTATTTATCCACATTATTTGAAGCCGGAGGTACGCTTAGAGATAATAAAAGGGGTTCATACTGACAAGATGGAGAACTAGAGCGAAGTAGCAGAGCTACACAGGGGCAGGTGCGGGGCAGGGGAATGGCCACCCCAAGCCAACTTGCATGGTAAGGCCCACTCAAACATTCCTGGACAATTGCCACTTTGAAAAACACTGCTTTCAGCTCAATGTCCACAGAACACCAATACAGTGAAAACTTGTGGTCGTGCATGGAGTAATGGATTCCCTGCTCAACCATTCTGTACCTTGGAAATAGCAGGATTCATAGGCTCTATGGGCCATAGGACACCAGAGCCAGACAAAGGTCTAATGGCTGGTCAGGTACTTGGAGTTCTGGGGAGCAGAATTGTTTGTTTTCTGGGGCATCTTATTCTAAAGAACTCAGGCGACATTACTTTCAAAGGGCACTTCAGGGGAATTGTGCTTCATTAAAGGAATACTCAAAGTATTGATATTCGAGGAGGAAGTACTCTGGGGTATTCTTCTGTAAGGAAATGCTCTGGGCTACCATTCCCTAAGTGGACACTAGGCACTATTATTCATGAAGGGACACTTTGGGCAACAATACTTATACTTAAGGGGGCACTAAGCACTCTTAAGCAGGCACTCTGGACATTACTATTTTTAATTTAACATTCAAAGAGCATTATTACTTTACAGGTATTTAGTCAGCCACCAATTGTGCCAGTTCTCCCACTTAAAAAGATGAGAGAGGCCTGTATTTCACATCATAGGTAGACCACAACTATGAGAGTCAAAATGAGAAAACAAATCCAGAAAATCACCTTGACTGATTTGGAAAGATTTAATTTGAAAATTATGATGGAAAATAAGTATTTGGTCATAAAAAAAGTTCATCTCAATATTGTGTTAAATATATTCTGTAAGTCTTCACAAGGTTGGCACACACTGTTGGTGGTATGTTGGCCCACAATTGTTCGCTGACTAAATACTTTTTTCCCCCACTGTATAAGGACCACACGTCTGACATAACCGTCTAGAGTGAAACAGGGATCACTTATGTTTTAGGTCACATACAAAGAAGAGTAATTTTCTAGGGGGTACAGAAACAGCAAGCAGAGAGAATTGGTGGGTAGTAGGATGGGAATGGATAGGGTGCTACTGGGAATGTGAAAAACCAAATGTCTGTAGATAAGGAATGCTTGGAAGTAGTCATCATAGTGGTATGGAACAGATGGAGAATATGGGAAAAGTGATCAACTTCAATCAAAAAGGACATCACCTGTGAGCCTGTACTGTAACCCATTTTATGGTCTGCAAAACTGGTACCTGACACTGTATGGTCTTTGAATGCTTTAAATATTTGTCTTATTCTTTGCCTAGGTGCTCTCTGTACCCACAGTGATTAGGGTACACCTATGCAGTTCTAAACATGTATTAAAGGGAACCTGTCACCCCCAAAATCGAAGGCGAGCTAAGCCCACCAGCATCATGGGCTTATCTACAGTATTCTGGAATGCTGTAGATAAGCCCCCGATGTATCCTGATAGATAAGAAAAAGAGGTTAGATTACACTCACCCAGGGGGTGTCCCGCTACGATGGGCATCGCGGTCCGGTTCGGGGCCTCCCATCTTCTTACGATGACGTCCCCTTCTTGTCTTCACGCTGTGGCCCCGGCGCAGGCGTACTTTGTCTGCCCTGTTGAGGGCAGAGCAAAGTACTGCAGTGCACAGGCACCGGGAAAGGTCAGAGAGGCCCAGTGCCTGCGCACTGCAGTACTTTGCTCTGCCCTCAACAGGTCAGACAAAGTACACCTGCGCCGGAGCTGCAACGTGAATACAAGAAGAGGACGTCATCATCAGAAGATGGGAGGCCCCGGACCGGACCGCAACGCCCATCGGATCGGACCCCCCCCCCAGGCGAGTATAATCTAACCTCTTTTTCTCATCTTTCAGGATACATCGGGGGGCTTATCTACAGCATTCCAGAATGCTGTAGATAAGCCCCTGATGCTGTTGGGCTTAGCTCACCTTCGATTTTGGGGGTGACAGGTTCCCTTTACCTGGGTTCACTGGCATATGTTATGCCCTTACCCTCCATGCTTCGCTCCTAGCTACATCTGCTGGAAATGTACCCACGGTCAGAGCAATGATAACCATCCCATATCACTGTACAATTAGGCAGATTTGCTGTCTGGAAGCTTAGTAACGATTGGCGACAAAACCTATTTGCTGCCAGATTTTTGGTAACAGCTTTCACAGAAGCAGGTGGACAACTCCAAATAGAAAAATACTTTAAATTGCTAAAAAAAAAAAAAAAAAAAAGATCTATTTGGGAAAAAGACATTCACATTGATTCTGTAATTAAGCTATGAATTGTGGAAATTCAATCTACATTCAAAGTAAAGTGATTTTGTAAATCTGTCTCCGAATAAAAGCTTGTTCACATGTGGAATTACTTGTTGCAGACATTTCGGTGACTCCCTTTTATCTGAATGGGATATTCGATCAGTCACATGTGAACAGGCATCCTGCTGACTTCAGAGTGGAGATAACCCATATTCTTTGCAGGCTCCATGTTTGCAGAGATTGCAGTCTGCTGATTTGCTATCGAGGAAGTGCTTGACACCAGCCCTGTATGGAAATTGTATGTAGGAAAAGCTACCTGTCCTACCCATTACTGGAGCTTAGCTACGCTGTTAGGACCGTGACCGATAGCTAGAACACTGTTTATAATCACAACCGGCAGAACTATGAATGTAGCCCTGGATTATAACAGTGGCTGTAACTTTGGATAGGTGCAATACAAATAATACAATTATGTCTATATCAAAGCAGTAAATTAGTTGCATCATTACAGTATTAATATATACACGCTTGAAATGCACTTTATGAAGGCTTCTATGCTGTTACTCGGTTCGTGAGAGCTTATTCAATTTATGACTTTCCATAAAGAAATGTAAAAACAAAAAAGCATCACAAAATAACTTTCTACTCCACTCTACCTCAATGAACTGCTTACTTGTGTAACTCATGTCCTCCATGTCAAATGCAAAATACAGACACATGGAATAGCGGCTTCTGAGAAACTCCTCTCTCCTAGGTCAGCCTGTATTGTATTTGTAGCTGCTAATGCATTAGATTGTTAAATGACTTCCTTGTTTGTTCCTGCATCTGCAGCTTCACACTCGCATCCTCACAGGTCAAACATTTATTTCCTTCCTTCCACGATTTATCAAGCAGCAAAATCAAAATTGGTCTGGTAAGAGAATCATCGTCCCTTCCATCAGGAACGGCTTGTAACAAAGGGAAAACCTTACAATAAAAAAAACACATTAGGATTGTAATGGTGTATAATTTGCACCTTATGGAAGCCTTCCTAGGGGTATGTGCACATGTTCAGTATTTACAGCAGTAAAAATCTGCTGCAAATACTAGAGTGTTAGTATGAAAAATGTGGCGTAGATATTGGACGGTTTGGGCTGGTATATATATTGTTTTCCCAGTCATTTGAATGGATGAAAAATGCTGAAAATAAGCTGAAAAACGAACATACAAGAGGTTTGAAAAATAAGCAGCAAGTGCAAAAGATTTCAGAAACCTCATTCGCTTTGATGGTACTGTAAAACACTGCATTGCTTTGCGGGGGGGAAGCAACGTGTAAACGTGCTCCAAGATTGGCTTGGTGCATCTACGTGTCTCAAGGATGAGAGGTCATAGCATATCAACAGGAAGTTGCACAGGCTAACGGAAAACTCATCTAAAAAAAGCCTCTACAATGGGAAGGCAAAATAAGGCAGGAGGGCAAAAGACGAATAAAAAAAAAAGGAATGAGCTTCAAACAACCCTAGAGATCAGCTTTGATTACCAAGGGAAGTGCTAGCCAAACATTTCCACTGCAGCGGGAATGTAGTTTTATTACATGATGGTCATTCATTATTAGTGGCATATCGACAGGGGTCGCTGTAAAGAGACAGCCATCTTAATATAATAATAATATATTATTATTATTTATTTATATAGCACCATTAATTCCATGGTGCTGTACATGAGAAGGGGTTACATCAAAATACAAATATCACTACAGTTAACAATGGCAGACTGATACAGAGGGAAGAGGACCCTGCCCTTGCGGGCTTACATTCTACAGGATTATGGGGAAGGAGACAGTAGGTTGAGGGTTGCAGGAGCTCCGATGGTGATGAGGTGGCCGTGTGGTCATTACAGGCTCTTCCTTGAAGAGGTGGGTTTTCAGGTTTCTTTTGAAGGATCCAAGAGTAGTGGATAACCGAATGTGTTGGGGCACGGAATTCCAGAGGATGGGTGATATTCGGGAGAAGTCTTGGAGGCGACTGAGTGAGGAGCGAATAAGCGTGGAGGAAAGGAGGACGTCTTGGGAGGACCAGAGATTACGTGAGGGAAGATATTGAGAGATTAGTGTGGAAATATATACGGAGGAGAAAGGTTATGGATGGCTTTATAGGTCAGTGTTCGTAGTTTAAACTGGATACGCTGGGAAATTGGGAGCCAGTGAAGGGATCTGCAAAGGGGTGAAGCAGGGGAGTAGCGAGGAGAGAGATTAGGAAAGGACGGATTCTGGAAATATTTTTGATCTGGAGGCGACAGGAGGTGGCGAGAGCTTGGATGTGCGGTTTGAAGGACAGGGCAGAGTCAAGGGTTACTCCCAGGCAGCGGATTTTGGGGACAGGGGAAAGTGTGATTTCATTTATTTTGATAGATAGATCAGGTAGGGAAGATATGCGTGATGGAGGAAAGATAATGAGTTCATGTATAATCTAGTGTTTACAGTACATACAGTATATATATTTTTATATATGCATATACACGTACACACACTTGTGGTATGGGGTGGTGACAGGTGAACAGACAACTGAACTGGTTTATAAAAGCAAATTCTCTTCAAGGCAATCTTCTAAAACTAAAGGGCAAAGTTCACACAGGGCGTTTTTGCTGTTTTTTTTTATGCTAATTTTCAGCTGCTTTTTACAGTACCAGCAATGCCTATGAGATGTCAGAAATCTCATGCACACGTGTTTTTGTGTCATCAGCATTTTGTGCTTTGTTGCGTTTTTTGGACATAGAGCATGCCACTTCTTTCAGCGTTTTTGCAGCATTTTTCACCCATTGGCTTGAATGGGTGTTGAATAAACGCTGCAAAAACGCAGGTATCATTATTTGCAGCATTTTTACTGCAGAAAGGCAATGGACATTAGCATGGACAAAGACACAAAAAATGCAACAACTCCACACCGAAAACGCTCCTAAACCTGCGTTTTTTGCCGCAGCTTCTTTCCTGCCAAGAAAATCAGGTTTTGCTGCAGAAAAAAAAAAAAAAAAAAAAATCAGCAAAAACGTCCTGTGTGAACTTACCCAAAAAGGTAGACTGCTAGTATACAAAATATAGGATGGATCGGAAAATCTGTCTCTGGATTAGTTTAATGTTGTGTCTTTTATGGTTTTCATATGTTAGTAAACAAATTTAATATCACATTTTGTTTCATTATCTGGTTAAATAAGACTCAAATGTTATTGTTTTAATGTATTCTGCATTATTTCCTAAGCTCGAATTAGGCCTAAATGTCCACCAACGCCAATAAAAACACATGCAATATGCATCAAGTGCACTTAATGTGCTCTAATCATATCTACAGCTCCGTTCTGTGAGATAAGATACCGTACATATTCTTTAGTTAGCAGAAGGTCTATTACCTAAAACGGATCACAGGCAGACAACTACCTGTCCCTGTCTGGTCTTCATTTTTATAGAGTAAATCGAGGTAAGCAGCCAATAAACCACATGCGTAACCCCTCAACTGGAGACACCAGGCACAGTAGGGTTGCTTTTGTTTTTATAGACAGGATATTTCAAGCCAATCAGATCAAGGTGAGTGGGGCTGGCCCGCCATGAAATGTTGTGGAAAAAATAACCATCCATCTACTGTGAATGGCGGTGTCTCGACTCTCTACGGATGACAGATGTCGGGGAAGAGTCGGAAGGGGCTGTCGGATTTCATCATGTATGATTCTTTGCTTTAATGGGATATAAACTTATGTGAAAAGCTGCTTGTTGCCTCCCATTACTGAGAACTTAGAAAGCAGGTTCAGATCTTACTTATATGGGGGACTTATTTGACTGACAGCTGTATCAGGTGTATGGCCACCTTTTTCTACAGACTTATATTAACCACTGAGCTAAGATGTTGTGTAAAGGAATACATGGAGGTGGGATCTTGTGGACAGTCGTGGTCAACCAGTAGTTAAATTTATATCAGTAGTCAGTGTAACCTGAAACCTTAAAAAGGGGTGGTCTTACCAAATCAACACCTGTAAAAATGCCTCATAAGGTTAAATCAAAGTAGGGGTGTCATTCTCGGACCCTCTCTATGAGCTACTGTGGGAACCACTCTGCAGAAGGTCCTCCCGCTTTAGGGAAAACCATCGGTCCATTTAAAACGTGGAAAGTTTGCGGTCTATATCCGCGCTGCCAGCTTGTGAAGAAATGGACGCCAGAAGTATTAGAAAATAACGGTTTATTTTTTCTCTACATGTTTCAAAGTGTAACCCACTTCTTCTGGAGATAAAAAAACAAAACAAAAAACATTAATATATAGGGTATAGCAAGGTTTATATGGAGGTGAACTCTCAAATAGGGTGCCAAGAAAAGGTCAAAAGACTGTGTGTGATAGGCACATGATGTGATTCACGTTAAGAGAGAGAAAAAAAGATCCATTAGTCACCTGGATTGTCACTTATTACACCACCCACTATGTAATGCTACATTTTCCCTTTCACCTTAACAACAAGTGATCACCAGGGCTTAGAGTAGCCATAACACCGCAACCACCATGCTACCTTCTGACTTTGGGGGGGGGGGGGGGGGGGAAACCTCCTAAGAAATAATGGGAACACATCCACATCCCGCATGTTCTTTACACTGAAAATAGTGCATTGGCTGGTGCCACGTTAGTGAACAAGAACGTACAAGTTCCTATTAACTAGAATATTGTGCATTATTCCATAGCTCTCCACACTGGATAACATACAGCTAACAACAGACTTCCTCTATGAGGTTCACAAACCCTTACAGTCCCGTTAAGTTAAAGGGAATCTGTTTTCACTACCTCATCTGAAGGCAGCATGCTGTTGGGGCAGAGACTCGGATTTCGATTACTTACCACATAAGCCAACCCGAGTATAAGCCGAGGCACCTAATTTTGCCACGAAAAACTGGGAAAACTTATTGACTCAAGTATAAGCCGAGTATGCATGTTCCCCTCATCCCCGCCCTTGCCTGCATGGCTCCTCATCCCCGTCCTTGCCTGCATGTTCCCCTCATCCCCGCCCTTGCCTGCATGGCTCCCTCATCCCCGTCCTTGCCTGCATGGCTCCCTCATCCCCGTCCTTGCCTGTATGGCTCCTCATCCCCATCCTTGCCTGCATGGCTCCTCATCCCCATCCTTGCCTGCATGGCTCCTCATCCCCATCCTTGCCTGCATGGCTCCTCATCCCCATCCTTGCCTGCATGGCTCCTCATCCCCATCCTTGCCTGCATGGCTCCTCATCCCCATCCTTGCCTGCATGGCTCCTCATCCCCATCCTTGCCTGCATGGCTCCTCATCCCCATCCTTGCCTGCATGGCTCCTCATCCCCATCCTTGCCTGCATGGCTCCTCATCCCCATCCTTGCCTGCATGGCTCCTCATCCCCATCCTTGCCTGCATGGCTCCTCATCCCCGTCCTTGCCTGCATGGCTCCTCATCCCCGTCCTTGCCTGCATGGCTCCTCATCCCCGTCCTTGTCTGCATGGCTCCTCATCCCCGTCCTTCCCTGCATGGCTCCTCATCCCCGTCCTTGCCTGCATGGCTCCTCATCCCCGTCCTTGCCTGCATGGCTCCTCATCCCCGTCCTTGCCTGCATGGCTCCTCATCCCTGTCCTTGTATACATGGTTGCTCATCCCTATACTTGCATGCATAGCTCCTCATCCCTATCCTTGAATGCATGGCTCTTCATTCCTAGTCATATAGTGCTCAATACATACACACGTGGTCAAAATTGTTGGTACCTCTCGTTTAATGACAGAAAAACCCACAATGGTCACAGAAATAACTTGAATCTGACAAAAGTAATAATAAATAAAAGATATATGAAAATGAACAAATAAAAGTCAGACATTGCTGTTCAACCATGCTTCCACGGAATTTAAAATAAAATTATTTACTGTCATTAAACGAAGGGTACCAACAATTTTGATCCGCAGCGTTTACCTTCAGAAACGCTGCAGATCTGCAAGTGATTTACAGTACAATGTAAATCAATGGAAAAAAATGCTGTGCTAATGGTGCGGAAAAATCCACACTGAAAAAGCTGCGGTTTAAAAGAAGGAGCATGTCATTTATTTGTGCGAATCTGCAGCGCTTCTGCACCCATTGACTTGCATTGAGTCGGGCATATCCGAAGCAAAACCGCAGATCTAAAAAAGATCTGCAGTTTTGCTGTGAGAAACGCTGCAGATCGGGAGGGGGGAAGAGCGTGTGGGCGGAGTGTGGGCGGTGCGTGGGCGGAGACTGTGCGGGGAAGATGTGCGTGTCTGTGTGCGGCGATCACGAGGGTCTGCGGGGCTCGCAGGGCTGCTGGGGCTCTGCAGCAGGCTGTCGCGGGTCTGCGGTGGGCTGTGGGGGGGTCTGTGCCGGGCTGTGGGGGGGGTCTGTGCCGGGCTGCGGGGGTGGGGGGGTGGGGGGGGTCTGTGCCGGGCTGTGGGGGGGGGGGGTCTGTGCCGGGCTGTAGGGGGGTCTGTGCCGGGCTGTGGGGGGGTCCTTGGGGGTGTGTGCGCGTGCAGGCATCGTCCGATGGGACTACAAATCCCATCGTGCTATGCCTGCTACAGTGACAGTGATTGACACATTAGCCAATGATGGGACAGTAGTAGTCCCATCCTCCGGCTAATGTGTTGAATGTAAATAAAAAAAAAAAACAGAACATAGAACATACGACAGAACATACGACAGAACATACGACAGAACATACGACAGAACATACGACAGAACATACGACAGAACATACGACAGAACATACGACAGAACATACGACAGAACATACAAGCCAGTGTCACCTGTAAAAAATATTAAAATAACAAACACTATACTCCCTGATCCTCAGAAATCCACGAGTGTCCCACAATTATCTCCTGTGGAGAGCATCAGCTGATGCGACCGCTCTCTAGGGGCTCCAGGAATACAATGACTGGAGGAAGGTATCCACCCGCACTGTATTCCTCCGCCACTGTAAAAAAGTCCTTAGTCTCACTTTTGGCACTGCTGTGTGAGAACGTTCCCACGCAGCAATTGCCATAAAGTGAGACCAGTGAACTACAGTAACCTCTCAGTGATGCACTGCAGGAGCCATTTTCTCCTGTCAGTGTGTCAATGGAGGTCCTATAGAGCAGCGACATCACCCGATGTCACTGTTCTATAGGGGAGATCGTAGTGGGACACGTTATTAATTGGACTGCATCGGACAGGGAGTATACGGCTTATTATTTTACGTTTTTTGCAGGCGCTGTAGTATGGTAAGTATGGTTAAATTTAGAATAATAAAATACTTTTTTCTGGCTGTGTCTATTTTTTAACGCTTTCACTACTCTAGAATTAATAACAGATAGGCGTCTTATTGACGCCTCTCCATTATTAACCCGGCTTAATGTCACCGTACAATAGCAAGACGACATTAACCCCTCATTACCCCATATCCCACCGCCACACGGAAGTGGGAAGAGAGGGGCTAAGTGCCGGAATTGGTGCATCTTACAGATGTGCCATTTCTGGGACGGCTGCGGACTGGTATTTGTAGCCGGTGGGGGGGGGGACCAATACCCATGGCCCCTCTGTAGGCTATGAATATCAGCCCGCAGCTGTCTGCGTAGCCTTTCTGGCTATAAAATATAGGGGAACCCCACGTCATTTTTTTTTTTTTTTTTTTTGGGGGGGGTCCCCCTATTTTAATAGCTAGTAATTGTAGCTGTTCCATCTTGCATGTTCTACATGGATATTTTCTCTCTGATACTATACAGATTATCAGGTTTTTAAATACATCAAATAGGGATTATATAGATTAGACAGGACTGCTCTATTATGGGTATGCCTTGGCGATTGGTGGAGCAGCTTAACATACCGTATTTTTCGGACTATAAGACGCACCGGACTATAAGGCGCACCCAGGTTTTAGAGGTGGAAAATAGGGAAAAAAATATTTGAAGCAAAAAAATGTGGTAAAATATTTAATAACATACTATTATATATAATGACACCACATATAATAGTATGTTATTATGTTGGAAGCTGCGGGACCAGTGTGGTGTCTGTACAGTACTATATGAAGATGCTGGAGGGTGAGTATAAGAATTGGGGCACAGGGCTTATATTTAAAGCACCACTCCAGCACTGCAAAATAACACTGGAGTGCTGCTTTAAAATCCAATGGGAGAACTATAACTCCCAGCATGTCCTGCAGATCCTATGACATGCTGGAAGCTATAGTTCACTAAAGAAGTGGCAGAGTGTTTTATTGTGTTTTGGAAAGACTAACCTCTTAATTGTGGCAGCCAGCCACACTGTGGTGAGGTAAAAGCATCCCATGACTGCACACAGAGCCCTCCCTCTTGTTGCCTTTCCACAGCACAGGTAATGGAAGCCAGCAGATTCTAGTGTTGGAGTCTGAAGGACCTGTGATGATGTCAAGAAGAGGGAGGGCTCTGTGCTGCCATGTGCCCGCCCACTTCTGACATCATCACAGGTCCTCCTTGTGCACACTGCACAGCACTCAGCTCCAGCCCAGGAAGGTACAGCGATCTCCTCTCCCCCGGACCCTGCTGCTGCCTCCTCTCCCCTGGACACACGGATCTCCCCAGCTGCTGCAGGAATCAGCGCTGGAGAAGCCATGTGTGTCCCTGCTTAAGTGCAGTATTCATTTGCCTCTCCCAGCTCACAGCTCAGCTGGTACCATACAGATGATCAGGTTTTTAAATACATCAGAAAGGGATTATATAGATTAGACAGGACTGCTCTATTAGAGTATTTTTTTACCTCTCTGTGCGCTTTTGTGTCTTTATGAATATCAGCCCGCAGCTGTCTGCGTAGCCTTTCTGGCTATAAAATATAGGGGGACCCCACGTCATTTTCTTTTTCTTTTTTTTTTTGTGGGGGCGTGGTCCCCCTATTTTAATAGCAAGTAATTGTAGCTGTTCCATCTTGCATGTTCTACATGGATATTTTCTCTCTGAACCCTGTTCATACAGGTACTATACAGATGATCAGGTTTTTAAATACATCAGATAGGGATTATATAGATTAGACAGGACTGCTCTATTATGGGTATACCTTGGCGATTGGTGGAGCAGCTTAACATACTTTTTTTTCCAAAAAAACTTATTAACTAAATACCCTGTATTTTTTCATTTTTTTGACTAGCACTTGCTTATTTACTGTGACTTTTTTACAACAGAGTATTTTTTGACCTCTCTGTGCGCTTTTGTGTCTTTATGAATATCAGCCCGCAGCTGTCTGCGTAGCCGTTCTGGCTATAAAACATAGGGGGTCCCCACGTCATTTTTTTTTTTTGGGGGGGGGGGGTTCCCCCTATTTTAATAGCAACTAAAGGCTATGCAGACAGCTGCGGGGATGATATTCACAGCCTGGGAGGGGCCATGGGTATTAGTCCCTTCCCAGGCTACAAATATTGGCCCCCGGCCGTCGGCTTTCCCCCTCTGGTGCAGAAAATTGCGCGGGAGCCCATGCAATTTTTTTTCCCACTTTTTTTTATGTTTATTAATCAACGGCCTATCTATGGATATATCTATAGATACATAGCTGTTTCTATCCATATATCTATCTGGCTAATTTCACACATCAGGTTTTTGCCGTCAGGCACAATCCGGCGAGTTTTGAAAGAAAAAAAAAAAAAATGATCCGGTTTTTTTCTGCTGGATTTTTTTTTTCTCATAGAGTTGTATTAGCGCCGGATTGCGCCTGATGGCCACGTTTCATCCATTTTTCATCCATTTTTTGCCGGATCCGTCAAAAAAGCTATTACCGCGAAAAAACGCACAGCGACGGATCAGGCAAAAACGTATAAAACTGAGATGTTAAATGATGAATCCGAATCAGTTTTATTATGCATGTTTCCATTCAAATCATGCACATTTTCCGTTCACTCTCTTTAAAAAAAAAACAAAAAACGGATTAGTTTCATCAGTTTTTCACTATTTGCAACAGATCCGTTTTTTCAAAAATTCGCTGGATCCTGCCTGACGGAAACAAACTGATGTGTGAAAGTAGCCTTAAGCTACTTTCACGCTTGCATCGTTTTAGATCCGTCGAAATGCGTCGTTTTGGGGGGGAAAAAACGCATCATCAAAATGTGCCCGCAGGACGCGTTTTTTTCCCATAGACTTGTATTGCCGACGGATCATGACGTATAGCCATACGTCGCGTCCGTTGTGCACTGGATGTGCTGTGTTTTGGCGGACCGTCGTCACGAAAAAACGTTCAAGGGAACTATTTTTTGCACGTCGCATCCGCCATTTCCTACCACGCATGCACGGCCGGAACTCCGCACCTCCTCCCCGGGACTTTAGAATGGGCAGTGGATGCGTTGAAAAACTGCATCCGCTGCCCACGTTGTGCCGAATTGTCACAACGTTCGTCAGTACGTCGCGCCGACGCTTAGCGACGGCTGCGTACCGACGCAAGTGTGAAAGAAGCCTAACTATCCATATATCTATCTACATCTATCCATCTCATTCCTTCTATCTATCAATCTATGTCAGGCCGGAGTCACACTTGGCGTAGGAAAATACGGTCCGTTTTTTACGGGCGCAATACGCAGAAATGTTCCCAAAACAGTGTTCTGTATGTAAACCGTTGGCAAGACTTTCATTGGCGGAATTTTGCGCAATATGCTGACAAACGCAGCATGCTGCGATTTTCTACGCCCGTAAAATGCGGCTGCGAAGTATACGACAGATAGAAGCTGCCCCATAGAGAATCATTTGTCTGTGTGCAGTGCGTTGTTTTTGTGCCTCTCATACGTCCGTAAAACTCTCTAGTGTGACGCCGACCTCATTCCTTCTGTGTGTAATGGAGTGTGGGTTGGCCAAATGTAAAAGAGGAAGTTGGACATCACAAGTTTTTTTTTTTTTTTTTTTGTCAATAAGAGATCATTATTTAACTTTCAAAAACGCATACAAATCCGCATGAAAAAAAACGCACCTGCGTTTTCTGGCAAGAGAGGGAAAATCTGCAGCAGAAATTCCTAAATTAGAATTCCTAGGCTAATCTGCAACGTGTGCACATACCCTAATAGATGATACCAATGCAAGAATAGGACTTAAGGTACCGTCACACTTAGCGACGCTGCAGCGATACCGACAACGATCCGGATCGCTGCAGCGTCGCTGTTTGGTCGCTGGAGAGCTGTCACACAGACCGCTCTCCAGCGACCAACGATCCCGAGGTCCCCGGTAACCAGGGTAAACATCGGGTAACTAAGCGCAGGGCCGCGCTTAGTAACCCGCTGTTTACCCTGGTTACCAGCGTAAAAAAACAAACAGTACATACTTACATTCAGCTGTCTGTCCCTTGCCGTCTGGTTCCTGCACTGACTGCTGGCCGTAAAGTGAAAGTGAAAGCACAGCACAGCGGTGAGTCACACAGCGGTGACTCACCGCTGTGGCTGTGCTCTGCTTTCACTATGGCCAGCAGTCAAGGCAGGAACCAGACGGCAAGGGACAGACAGCTGAATGTAAGTATGTACTGTTTGTTTTTTTACGCTGGTAACCAGGGTAAACAGCGGGTTACTAAGCGCGGCCCTGCGCTTAGTTACCCGATGTTTACCCTGGTTACCAGTGAAGACATCGCTGAATCGGTGTCACACACGCCGATTCAGCGATGTCTGCGGGGAGTCCAGCGACGAAATAAAGTTCTGGACTTTCTTCCCCGACCAGCGATCTCCCAGCAGGGGCCTGATCGCTGCTGCCTGTCACACTGGACGATATCGCTAGCGAGGACGCTGCAACGTCACGGATCGCTAGCGATATCGTCTAGTGTGACGGTACCTTTAATGAGAACAAATTGTCAACATGTATGGGTGGGGGGTGGGGGGGGAGGAGAAAAGACAATCAAAAGGTCCAATATCGTAATGAAAAAACAACATTTTTGTCATGGGGGAGCCACAACAAATATGAAACACACAAGATGATATATAAAAATGCTAAAGGACTTGCAGAACCCAAATGAGCAACGTATTCGGTGGTTCATTCATATAGATGATAATAAGTATAAGACAATACAAACATCCAACAGAATTTAAAGTACGGTATATCAGATTACCCACTGAGTCAGTGGGACTAGTGAACTACACGATCCCTGTGGTATGATGTAGGCAGAAACCTCATACTGTATTAGTCATATAACCATTAAAGACCTGATATATCCTTCAATAGTAAAGAGCAATAGTCTTATCAGGTGAGCTGGGTACAGAGGAATCAAGGGTTAATATCTGAAAAGAAGCACCAACAGGGGTTCACAGGGCCCACTCCTACGCTTGTTTCGGATGGCACCATTGCTCATTTGGGTTCTGCAAGTCCTTTAGCATTTTTATGTCTCATCTTGTGTGTTTCATATTTAGTGCAGCTCCCACCTAATAAAAATCTAATTTTTTTCATTACAATATTGAACCTTTTGATCGTCTTTTCTTCCCCACCCTCTCTGCTGCAAATGTAGAAGTTCTCAAATGCTGAGCTTTGTATAACCCCGCCTGCATCACATGAATGACAGCTTTCTGCCTATGCATAACGTACACACGAAGCTGAAAATGAATGTTGGGTGTGGAGGTTACACAAAGCTCAAGTATATGGAGGATTACTTGGCAGCAGGACAAAATCCTCAATTTCTTGCTGTTAAAACTGATTTGAGGCCGATTCTTGTATGTACATATAGACAAATCACAGAGTCATTGTGCCTACATGATTGGATATTAGCCATTTGAAATTTAGGTTTATCCAATAGTTTAGAGTTTGGATAAGCTGTGTGTGCAGATCACCAGACGGTGAGACACTTAATCCAAAAATCTGTGCTACTTTTCAGTGATCCCCTTGATTGGAGGACATGTATTGTAGATTACATTATGATACACCATCTGCTGTGACAATGTCATGCAGTTCACAGATATTACGGATTAGATAACTTGAAACCACCACATATTCAGTATTCATCACACAGGGTTTGTGAAGGTTATGGAGAAATGCAAGATTAAAGTTCTCACTCAAATAGCTGAAAGGCTTCAGATGCAGAAGTATGCACCCTGCCTATTTAGCTTTCCACCGGGAGGTGTAAAACTGTCTGGCCCATGTCCTCCTTGTCCTGTGTATTTTGAGGCCTGCTGGTACATTAGGAGGTGAATTACTATAGTTAGGGACCATCCTGAAAGTACACCATGTAGCAGTGGGATAAGTTTTACATTTTTTGTTAAAAAAATGACAACTAAGCACCCGATGATATTTACATATATAACTACTTACTACAGAGTAGTAACTATCTACTTACTACAGAGCATCAAATCATTGCTTTTCTTCAAGGTTATATATGCAATAGTGAATTAGTTACATGGAAAAAATTACACAAAGCCGACAACCGGTGCACAAGAACAAAAAATAAATGTGAAGTCCTATATTTCTACACACTTATAACCAACATCAGGATTATTTAACCCCCTTCATGACCCAGCCTATTTTGACCTTAAAGACCTTGCCGTTTTTTGCAATTCTGACCAGTGTCCCTTTATGAGGTAATAACTCAGGAACGCTTCAATGGATCCTAGCGGTTCTGAGATTGTTTTTTCGTGACATATTGGGCTTCATGTTAGTGGTAAATTTAGGTCAATAAATTCTGTGTTTATTTGTGATAAAAACGGAAATTTGGCGAAAATTTTGAAAATTTCGCAATTTTCACATTTTGAATTTTTATTCTGTTAAACCACAGAGGTATGTGACACAAAATAGTTAATAAATAACATTTCCCACACGTCTACTTTACATCAGCACAATTTTGGAAACAAAATTTTTTTTTGCTAGGAAGTTATAAGGGTTAAAATTTGACCAGCGATTTCTCATTTTTACAACAAAATTTACAAAACCATTTTTTTTAGGGACCACCTCACATTTGAAGTCAGTTTGAGGGGTCTATATGGCTGAAAATACCCAAAAGTGACACCATTCTAAAAACTGCACCCCTCAAAGTACTCAAAACCACATTCAAAAAGTTTATTAACCCTTCAGGTGCTTCACAGCAGCAGAAGCAACATGGAAGGAAAAAATGAACATTTAACTTTTTAGTCACAAAAATGATTTTTCAGCAACAATTTTTGTATTTTCCCAATGGTAAAAGGAGAAACTGAACCACGAAAGTTGTTGTCCAATTTGTCCTGAGTACGCTGATACCTCATATGTGGGGGTAAACCACTGTTTGGGCGCACGGCAGGGCTTGGAAGGGAAGGAGCGCCATTTGACTTTTTGAATGAAAAATTGGCTGCACTCTTTAGCGGACACCATGTCAAGTTTGGAGAGCCCCCGTGTGCCTAAAAATTGGAGCTCCCCCACAAGTGACCCCATTTTGGAAACTAGACGCCCCAAGGAACTTATCTAGATGCATAGTGAGCCCTTTAAACCCCCAGCTGCTTCACAAATTGATCCGTAAAAATGAAAAAGTACTATTTTTTCACAAAAAAAATTCTTTTAGCCTCAATTTTTTCATTTTCACATGGACAACAGGATAAAATGGATCCTAGAATTTGTTTGGCAATTTCTCCTGAGCACACCGATACCTCACATGTGGGGGTAAACCACTGTTTGGGCACATGGTAAGGCTCGGAAGGGAAGGAGCGCCATTTGACTTTTTGAATGAAAAATTATCTCCATCGTTAGCGGACACCATGTCGCGTTTGGAGAGACCCTGTGTGCCTAAACATTGGAGCTCATCAACAAGTGACCCCATTTTGGAAACTGGACCCCCCAAGGAACTTATCTAGATGCCTAGTGAGCACTTTTAACCCTCAGGTGCTTCACAAATTGATCCGTAAAAATGAAAAAGTACTTTTTTTTTTTTCACAAAAAATTTCTTTTTGCCTCAATTTTTTCATTTTCACATGGGCAATAGGATAAAATGGATCCTAAAATTTGTTGAGCAATTTCTCCCGAGTACGCCGATACCTCATATGTGGGGGTAAACCACTGTTTGGGCACACGGCAGGGCTCAGAAGGGAAGGCGCGCCTTTTGACTTTTTGAATAGAAAATTAGCTCCATTTGTTAGCGGACACCATGTCGCATTTGGAGAGCCCCTGTGTGCCTATGCAATGGAGCTCCCCCACAAGTGACCCCATTTTGGAAACTAGACCCCCCAAGGAACTTATCTAGATGCATACTGAGCACTTTAAACCCCCAGGTGCTTCACAGAAGTTTATAATGCAGGGCCATGAAAATAAAAAATAATTTTTCTTTTCTCAAAAATGATTTTTTTAGCCTGGAATTTCCTATTTTGCCAATGGTAATAGGAGAAATTGGACCACAAATGTTGTTGTCCAGTTTGTCCTGAGTACGCAGATACCCCATATGTGGGGGTAAACCACTGTTTGGGCGCACGGCAGGGCTCAGAAGGGAAGGCACGCCATTTGGCTTTTTAAATGGAAAATTAGCTCCAATCATTAGCGGACACCATGTCGCGTTTGGAGAGCCCCTGTGTGCCTAAACATTAGAGATCCCCCACAAATGACCCCATTTTGGAAACTAGACCCCCAAAGGAACTAATCTAGATGTGTGGTGAGCACTTTGAACCCTCAAGTGCTTCACAGAAGTTTATAACGCAGAGCCATGAAAATAAAAAAAAAAATTCTTTTCTCACAAATGATTTTTTAGCCCGCAATTTTTTATTTTCCCAAGGGTAACAGGAGAAATTTGACCCCAAAAGTTGTTGTCCAGTTTCTCCTGAGTACGCTGATACCCAATATGTGGGGGTAAACCACTGTTTAGGCACATGCTGGGGCTCGGAAGTGAAGTAGTGACGTTTTGAAATGCAGACTTTGATGGAATGGTCTGCGGACGTCATGTTGCGTTTGCAGAGCCCCTGGTGTGCCTAAACAGTAGAAACCCCCCACAAGTGACCCCATTTTGGAAACTAGACCCCCCAAGGAACTTATCTAGATATGTGGTGAGCACTTTGAACCCCCAAGTGCTTCACAGACGTTTACAACGCAGAGCCGTGAAAATAAAAAATCATTTTTCTTTCCTCAAAAATTATGTTTTAGCAAGCAATTTTTTATTTTCTCAAGGGTAACAGGAGAAATTGGACCCCAGTAATTGTTGCGCAGTTTGTCCTGAGTATGCTGGTACCCCATATGTGGGGGTAAACCACTGTTTGGGCACACGTCGGGGCTCGGAAGTGAGGGAGCACCATTTGACTTTTTGAATACAAGATTGGCTGGAATCAATGGTGGCACCATGTTGCGTTTGGAGACCCATGATGTGCCTAAACAGTGGAAACCCCTCAATTCTAACTCCAACACTAACCCCAACACACCTCTAACTCTAATCCCAACTGTAGCCATAACCCTAATCACAACCCTAACCCCAACACACCCGTAACCCCAACACACCCCTAACCCTAACCACAACCCTAATTCCAACCCAACCCTAGCCCTAAGGCTATGTGCCCACGTTGCGGATTCGTATGAGATTTTTCAGCACCATTTTTGAAAAATCCACGGGTAAAAGGCACTGCGTTTTACCTGCGGATTTACCGCGGATTTCCAGTGTTTTTTGTGCAGATTTCACCTGCGGATTCCTATTGAGGAACAGGTGTAAAACGCTGCGGAATCCGCACAAAGAATTGACATGCTGCGGAAAATACAACGCAGCGTTTCCGCGCGGTACTTTCCGCACCATGGGCACAGCGGATTTGGTTTTCCATAGGTTTACATGGTACTGTAAACCTGATGGAACACTGCTGCGAATCCGCAGCGGCCAATCCGCACCGTGTGCACATAGCCTAATTCTAAAGGTATGTGCACACGCTGCGGAAAACGCTGCGGATCCGCAGCAGTTTCCCATGAGTTTACAGTTCAATGCAAACCTATGGGAAACAAAAATCGCTGTACACATGCTGCAGAAAAACTGCACGGAAACGCAGCGGTTTACATTCCGCAGCATGTCACTTCTTTCTGCGGGATGCTGCGCGTGCGCATTAGAGATCGCGGCGGCCATTTTCCCAAAGCCGAGACTCGGCTTTGGGAAAATGGCCGCCGCGATCTCTAATGCGCACGCGCGGCATCCCGCGGCCATTTTCCTGAAGCCCCGTGCAGCAGAGCACTCGATCTGCGCACGCGCGGCCCCAGGAAGATGGCCGCCCCCACCGACGAAAGGGATGACAGCGCAGATCGCGCGCTGCTTGTTCACGTGCCCACAGTGGATTAGTCACCTCAACATGCGGACACCACTACGCCACCAACGTAAAGCTGAGGAAGAACCAGCGCTGTGAACACGCCCTCCCGACCTGACCAGCCTGATTGACAGGCGAAAACGGCAACTTTGGTAAGTTATTTCTCAGCATAGGTGGGGAATCGGGGTACACTACATACACTATAGTAACACACAGCGCAGGCCCTATTTAACAGTATTTATATCTCAATCTCAAAAAACGGGGTGACAGGTTCCCTTTAATGACCAAATTAATTATAGTTGTTTTATCTGAATCTACCTTATGTATCCTCTTTTCTGTGGCCATTTTTAATATCACGGTCATTTATTATTCCTTTTGATAAATCCCTTTCTTGTCACCCATTTGTTTGGGATTTGCATGTTTATTGCATATTATCATCTATACCAGAGGTCCCCAACTCCAGTCCTCAAGGCCCACCAACAGGTCATGTTTTCAGGATTTCCTTTGCATTGCACAGGTGGTGCAATTATTACCTGGGCAAAACTAAGGAAATCCTGAAAACATGACATGTTGGTGGGCCTTGAGGACTGGAGTTGGGGACCCCTGATCTATACGATACGGGGCTGTCTACTGTGTGAGAATTTTAGGCTACGTCTTAGCACTTGGTAACGGTAAGCCATTAGGGGGTAAATATATTTTCCCCTTTTCCCTCTTTCTAACATTTTATGTGGTTTATTTATGTGTTAGTACTGCCACATTATGAACCTATTTTCTATGTTATCTGCGCTGATATGCGCTTTTGTCTGTAAGCTCTAATGTGACATTTGAGATAATATATGTGCGATGCCTTTCCTTTCCTATTTTTTAGTGGTGCTACATGTGATGTTTGCTTTACAGGCTCCTCCATTCTACCGCTTTGTTTGTGTCCTTTGTCATAGGATTTGGATGGGGTATGCCTAATGTCCCTAGCAGCTTTGTATCTGCAGGACACAGCGCTTGCCATATAGACCGGCGGGCGGTGATCCATCATCCACGCAGGCGCTCGGCGCTCCTGGCTATGCGTCCTTGTGCGCTTAGCAACCACAACTTCCTGTCTTGAGTGCGCATGTCGGTTTTCGCCGTCTGATGCGCTGGGAACTACAGCTTCCGGTTCCATCTGCGCATGTCGGCATCTGCCGGCCCCTTCTGTACTCACCTAGGCGCCCCGTTCCTCGTGGTTTATGGCGTGTGTCGCCATTACTTAGGTTAGTACTGTTACCGTTACCGCTTATGGCGCTGTCAGCATCTTTTGCATTATATGAATATGGTTTACTCTAGCGGCCAGCTAATTGGCGCTATATCGCATTAGCCTATCATATGGCTTGATATGAGTGATCTCTAGCTGTCTCACAGGTAACTCATTTGCCCTTGATTAAGTGGTTAAACAACCTTATGTACCACGTCTTATTTAAAGACTAGCCCCACACTCTGTCCACTCTCTGCAGGACAACATAGGGGGTGGCAGAAAACTTATGTCTCCCTTTTTGAGCATTTAGGCACTAATCTCTCCAAACAAGCAGGTCCCCTGATGATTAGCTTGGAGGAAACGCGTTGGGACTGACCATAGGGAGAGTGCAGGGCATGTTTTTGCAGGGGTAGCTGTGGACTGCCCTTGTAAGGGCAGGAGCTTGGGGGATAGACTACTGTTAGCCCCATAGGGAACAACAGGGTATTGTCAGTTCCCTGCATCAAACTCCGGAGTGTTCCCTGACCTGGTCTTCCGGTACTCCTGCTCATGTACCCTGGAATCGGTGAGATTGTTCCGTTTTCCAACTCTTATTTTTACTAGTGACACCAAGGTATAGGTGCCATGTTTTGCTATTTTGTGATAATTGTTTATTTACATGTAACCTACTGTATGAAATACTGTTCTATGATTCATATGTATTTGTTTCTGGCAGCTATTTGAACCATACGGTGGTACATTTTTTCATCCGCAAGTGCCTCTGCAGGCGAAGGTTGTTCAATCCTATTAGGGGCTCTGCTGTGTCTCTTAGTTGAGACCCTACCCCTGGTGTTTTTATATCACTTTTGGGTGACTTTTTGTTTTACTTTTATCCATTTCTAGTAAAAGTTACCTAATTCACACAATTATTTTCTGTGAATCTAAAGGTACCGTCTCACAGTGGCACTTTGGTCGCTACGACGGCACAATCCGTGACGCTCCAGCAACGCTCACATATCGCTCCAGCGTCGTAGACTGCGGTCACACTTCGCAATGCACGACGCTGGAGCAATAATTTCACGACGTATTTGCGTTGTAGAAGCCGTTGGTTACTATGCGCGCATCGTATACAATATCGTGCACACCTTTGTTACACGATGCCGCCACAGCGGGACACTAGATGACGAAAGAAAGTTTCAAACGATCTGCTACGACGTACGATTCTCAGCGGGGTCCCTGATCGCAGGAGCGTGTCAGACACAGCGAGATCGTAAGGATATCGCGGGAACGTCACAAATCGTGCCGTCGTAGCGATCAAAATGCCACTGTGTGACGGTACCCTAATGTTACATTCAGACACCCATGTGACACGTCACAGTGTGCCGCCAGTTTTTTTCTTGGACAGCACACAAACCGATAAGAGTTTCACTGGTCCAAACACAAATGCATTTTAAGAACGGATCAGTGTGTCCCGTCCTTGAGATTCAGAATATGTTCTATTCTCATCTGTTTTGTGGAGAAGACAACTATTAAACGTCTATGGGGATCCGGATCCGCCAGAAACAACATGGAAAATATCCTTTATACTTCAGTGTCCCATCCAAGTTTCACCCATTTTTCACTTATCCAATGTTACTGGTCAATGGAGAAAATTGATGCAACAAGGATGACACGTAAAAAAAAAAAAAAGTTGATGTAAAAATAGTCATGGATGTATGATTGTAGCCCAACTCTGCTGCCCAATAAATCCACCTCTCCCTCACTTTCTGCCTCTTCATTGGCTCCCCATTACCTAAAGAATACAGTCCAAAATACTAGCAACGTCACTGGGCCATCTATATACTCTATATATGTCCCCTCCACACACCTCCGAACTACTTGCCCACTTCTTCCACATAATGCAAAATCTCCAGTCCTTACAAGATGTCCTTCTCTTCTCTATTCTCATCATTCTCCCATGCCCTTGTCCGATGGAACACTACCCCAACTCATTAGACTCTCCCCAACCTTCAAAGAATTAAAACACTACTTGAAAGCCCACCTGTAAAAGAACACCCACAACCTGCAATAACGCTGCCGTCAACGCACAGCCACATCAGCAGCTCATATCCATACCGCCAGGTTCATTCCTTCTCCCCTTGTAGATCGTAGGCTCTCATGGCCAGGATCCTCATACCCACGATAGCAGTCCGTCACTTAGCCATGTTTCGTTTTATACTCATTTTCTACCTTGCTATATATTGCAAAAACAGTTTGGACCTATAGTGCCCTGGAACTAAGGGAGCGTTAAAATAATTATTTACAATTCTCATTTTGTTTTTAAAAAAAATGGTATTCAACAACCCTTTTAAGGTTAAAATTTTCCTTTTCTTTGCATTGCATCCTTATTTAATTATATAACAGCTCTTCATTGTAAGACAGGAAAGCTCCAATGACTTCTAAAATTATGCTTTCCCTACTGAACAAAACACTGGGAAAAACATCAAGATGGATAAACATTATCACAAGATGCAAGAATATATGGCTGAACGTAAGACGTTCCCATGGGAACCGACCATCGTTTACCTCTTCTAAAACACGAACTCTATGGCTTCACAATGAGAATATGATATGGACAGCAAAATCCTATGTTGAAATGTAGAGGAATCGCACAAGTTATTGGTGTTTATACAGGAGGAAAAATATTGGTTTTGCCATTTGTTTTCTGTCCAAATTGTGTCATTTCGTGACCGATGCCAAACTCCTGACAGCAGAGCAGAGACCCTGAAACAACTTTTCTGCTATGTCTGCGAGATATTAACGCCAGTTAAAAGCCGCCTATAATGGACAGGGAATACTCATACACAAAAGCTACTCTTGTCATGGTTTACAGACCTGTTCCAGAACTGTAATGGAAAATCTGGGCTATTGGCTGTCCAACAAGAAGAAATAAAAAAAAACAACAACACACATTTCCACTACCTGCACGTTTCATTGAGCTAACAGTGCCCAGGACTTATAGAGGGTAATTGGGTCAGTGTTGAGGAGCAAAACTCAATATACACTATAGAATTATAGATAATTGTGCATGACATTGCAGTATGGTCCCAGGGCAGGCTTCTATGGGGGCTGGATTACATTTCTGTCCACAGAGTTAGACTTGGGCATTTGTAAATTGTAATGACCCCCATACACAATATGATTGTTCACTGGCCATGAAGCCTACATACAAGGGAACACTATGCTGAGAGTTCCGGTGTTCTCTTTGAAAGAGCTGTTACCTATGGCAGAGGTTTATCTCCGGGAAGGACAAAAAGATTGGATTCAGAGGATCAGAGGATGTAATCAAGATGATGATGGATAGTCACAAGCCCTCAAACAAAGAAGAACTGCTTACATTTTTGCACCAGAAGCAGTGTGAAAGATTGGTGGAAAGCATGCCAAGATGAATGAAAAAGTGATTAAAAATCAGGGTTATTCCACAAAATATTGATTTCTGAACTCTTCATGAGTTAAAACATTAGTATTGTTGTTTCTAAATGACTAGTTTGCCTGTGCGAAGTTTTCGCACATTCGTTGTTGGGGGCGCAGGCAATTTCAGGAAAATTAAGCTGGTCAAATGTAAACACATTCAATGAGATGATGAACACAGAGGTATAGGGGTCACTGACAAATTTATATATATATATATATATATATATATATATATACATATATATATATATATATATATATATATATATATATATATATATATATATATATATATATATATATATATATACACACACACACAGTCATGGCCAAAAGTATTAACACCCCTGCAATTCTGTCAGATAATACTCAGTTTCTTCCTGAAAATGATTGCAATCACAAATTCTTTGGTATTATTATCTTCATTTAATTTGTCTTAACCCCTTAATCCCATATGACGTACTATCCCGTCCAGGTGACCTGGGACTTAATTCCCATGGACGGGATAGTACGTCATATGCGATCGGCCGCGCTCACGGGGGGAGCGCGGCCGATCGCGGCCGGGTGTCAGCTGCCTATCGCAGCTGACATCCGGCACTATGTGCCAGGAGCGGTCACGGACCGCTCCCGGCACATTAACCCCCGGCACACCGCGATCAAAGATGATCGCGGTGTGCCGGCGGTGCAGGGAAGCATCGCGCAGGGAGAGGGCTCCCTGCGGGCTTCCCTGAGACGATCGGTACACGGTGATGTGCTCACCGTGTACCGAGCGTCTTCTCCCTGCAGTCCCCGGATCCAAAATGGCCGCCGGGCTGCATCCGGGTCCTGCAGGGAGCACTTCCGGGTCAGGATCAGGCTGCAGCTGCAGCTCTAATCCTGCCCGGCTGTATGTCAGATCACCGATCTAACAGAGTGCTGTGCACACTGTCAGATCGGTGATCTGTGATGTCCCCCCCTGGGACAAAGTGAAAAAGTAAAAAAAAAAATTTCCACACTTGTAAAAAAAAATAAAAAAAAAATTCCTAAATAAAGCAGAAAAAAAAAAATATTATTCCCATAAATACATTTCTTTACATAAAAAAAAAACAAAAAAAACAATAAAAGTACACATATTTAGTATCGCCGCGTCCGTAACGACCCGACCTATAAAACTGGCCCACTAGTTAACCCCTTCAGTGAACACCGTAAGAAAAAAAAAAAAAAACGAGCCAAAAAACAACGCTTTATTATCATAACGCTGAACAAAAAGTGGAATAACACGCGATCAAAAAGACGGATATAAATAACCATGGTACCTCTGAAAACGTCATCTTGTCCCGCAAAAAACGAGCCGCCATATAGCATCATAACCAAAAAAATAAAAAAGTTATAGTCCTGAGAATAAAGCGATGCCAAAATAATTATTTTTTCTATAAAATAGCTTTTATCGTATAAAAGCGCCAAAACATAAAAAAAATGATATAAATGAGGTATCGCTGTAATCGTACTGACCCGAAGAATAAAACTGCTTCATCAATTTTACCAAACGCGGAACGGTATAAACGCCTCCCCCAAAAGAAATTCATGAATAGCTGGTTTTTGGTCATTCTGCCTCACAAAAAATCGGAATAAAAAGCGATCAAAAACTGTCACATGTCCGAAAATGTAACCGATAAAAACGTCAACTCGTCCCGCAAAAAACAAGACCTCACATGACTCTGTGGACCAAAATATGGAAAAATTATAGGTCTCAAAATGTGGAGACACAAAAACTTTTTTGCTATAAAAAGCGTCTTTTAGTGTGTGACGGCTGCCAATCATAAAAATCCGATATAAAAAACTCGCTATAAAAGTAAATCAAACCCCCCTTCATCACCCCCTTAGTTAGGCTAGGTTCACATTGCGTTAATGGGTTAACGCTAACGGACAGCGTTGCACGGCGAAAATGTCACAATTAACGCCGTGCAACGGGTCCGTTAGCACAACCATTGACAGCAATGTGATTTTCGGGTGTAGCGCATCGCTAGAGCGTGCCATTTTCGGCTCGCGCTAGCAAGGTGCCGTTCTTTTGTGGCGCGCCTCAGACGCTGCTTGCAGCGTCCGCGGCGCGCCCGAGGTCCGATCCCCGATCTTCCAGAGCGGGGACGTTAACGCGACCACTAAACACGACACCTAAAAAGACATTGCGTTAGCGCAATCCGCTAGTGCTAAACGGATTTCCCTAATGCAATGTGAACCTAGCCTTAGGGAAAAATAATAAAATTAAAAAAAATGTATTTATTTCCATTTTCTCGTTAGGGTTAGGGCTAGGGTTAGGGCTAGGGTTAGGGTTTGTATTACATTTACGGTTGGGATTAGGGTTGGGATTAGAATTAGGGGTGTGTCAGGGTTAGGTGTGTGGTTAGGGTTACAGTTGGGATTAGGGTTAGGGGTGCGTTTGGATTAGGGTTTCAGTTATAATTGGGGGTTTCCACTGTTTAGACACATCAGGGGCTCTCCAAACGCGACATGGCGTCCGATCTCAATTCCAGCCAATTCTGCATTGAAAAAGTAAAACAGTGCTCCTTCACTTCCGAGCTCTCCCGTGCGCCCAAACAGGGGTTTACCCCAACATATGGGGTATCATCGTACTCGAGACAAATTGGACAACAACTTTTTGGGTCCAAGTTCTCTTGTTATCCTTGGGAAAATAAAAATTTGGGGGGCTAAAAATCATTTTTGTGGGAAAAAAAAGGATTTTTTATTTTCACGGCTCTGCGTTGTAAACTGTAGTGAAACACTTGGGGGTTCAAAGTTTTCACAACACATCTAGATAAGTTCCATGGGAGGTCTAGTTTCAATATGGGGTCACTTGTGGGTGGTTTCTACTGTTTGGGTACATCAGGGGCTCTGCAAATGCAACGTGACGCCTGCAGACCAATCCATCTAAGTCTGCATTCCAAATGGCGCTCCTTCCCTTCCGAGCTCTGCCATGCGCCCAAACAGTGGTTCCCCCCCACATACGGGGTATCAGCGTACTCAGGACAAATTGAACAACAACTTTTGGGGTCCAATTTATTCTGTTACCCTTGTAAAAATACAAAGCTGGGGGCTAAAAAATCATTTTTGTGAAAAAAAAAAAAGAATTTTTATTTTCACGGCTCTGCGTTATAAACTGTAGTGAAACACTTAGGGGTTCAAAGTTCTCACAACACATCTAGATAAGTTCCTTGGGAGGTCTAGTTTCTAATATGGGGTCACTTGTGGGGGGTTTGTACTGTTTGGGTACATCAGGGGCTCTGCAAATGCAACGTGACTCCTGCAGACCAATCCATCTAAGTCTGCATTCCAAATGGCGCTCCTTCCCTTCCGAGCTCTGCCATGCGCCCAAACAGTGGTTCCCCCCCACATATGGGGTATCAGCGTACTCAGGACAAATTGGACAACAACTTTTGGGGTCCAATTTATTATGTTACCCTTGTGAAAATACAAAACTGGGGGCTAAAAAATAATTTTTGCGAAAAAAAAAAAAAAATTATTTTAACGGCTCTGCGTTATAAACTGTAGTGAAACATTTGGGGGTTCAAAGCTCTCAAAACACATCTAGATAAGTTCCTTATGGGGTCTAGTTTCCAAAATGGTGTCACTTGTGGGGGGTTTTAATGTTTAGGCACATCAGGGGCTCTCCAAACCAACATGGCGTCCTAACTTAATTCCAGTCAATTTTGCATTGAAAAGTCAAATGGCGCTCCTTCCCTTCCGAGCTCTGCTATGCACCCAAAAAGTGGTTTACCCCCACATATGGGGTATCGTCGCACTCAGGACAAATTGCACAACAACTTTTGTGGTCTAATTTCTTCTCTTACCCTTGGGAAAATAAAAAATTGGGGGCGAAAAGATCATTTTTGTGAAAAAATAAGATTTTTTATTTTTACGGCTCTGCATTATAAACTTCTGTGAAGCACTTGTTGGGTCAAAGTGCTCACCACACATCTAGATAAGTTCCTTAAGGGGTCTACTTTTCAAAATGGTGTCACTTGTGAGGGGTTCCAATGTTTAGGCACATCAGGGGCTCTCCAAACGCAACATGGCGTCCCATCTCAATTCCAGTCAATTTTGCATTGAAAAGTCAAATGGCGCTCCTTCCCTTCCGAGCTCTGCCATACGCCCAAACAATGGTTTACACCCATATATGGGGTATCAGCGTACTCAGGACAAATTGGCCAACAATTTTTGAGGTCCAATTTCTTCTCTTACTCTTGGGAAAATAAAAAATTGGGGGCGAAAAGATCATTTTTGTGAAAAAATATGATTTTTTATTTTTACGGCTCTGCATTATAAACTTCTGTGAAGCAATTGGTGGGTCAAAGTGGTCACCACACATCTAGATAAGTTCCTTAGGGTGTCTACTTTCCAAAATGGTGTCACTTGTGGGGGGTTTCAATGTTTAGGCACATCAGTGGCTCTCCAAACGCAACATGGCGTCCCATCTCAATTCCTGTCAATTTTGCATTTAAAAGTCAAATGGCGCTCCTTCCCTTCCGAGCTCTGCCATGCGCCCAAACAGTGGTTTACTCCCACATATGGGCTATCAGCGTACTCAGTACAGATTGTACAACAATGTTTGGCATCCATTTTATCCTGTTACCCTTGGTAAAATAAAACAAATTGGAGCTGAAATAAATTTTGTGTGAAAAAAAGTTAAATATTCATTCTTATTTAAACATTCCAAAAATTCCTGTGAAACCCCTGAAGGGTTAATAAACTTCTTGAATGTGGTTTTGAGCACCTTGAGGGGTGCAGTTTTTAGAATGGTCTCACACTTGGGTATTTTCTATCATATAGACCCCTCAAAATGACATCAAATGAGATGTGGTCCCTAAAAAAAAAATGGTGTTGTAAAAATGAGAAATTGCTGGTCAACTTTTAACCCTTATAACTCCCTAACAAAAAAAAATTTTGGTTCCAAAATTGTGCTGATGTAAAGTAGACATGTGGGAAATGTTACTTATTAAGTATTTTGCGTGAGATATCTCTGTGATTTAAGGGCATAAAAATTTAAAGTTGGAAAATTGCGAAACTTTCTAAATTTTCGCCAAATTTCCGTTTTTTTCACAAATAAACGCAAGTTATATCGAATAAATGTTACTACTAAAATGAAGTACAATATGTCACGAGAAAACAATGTCAGAATCGCCAAGATCCGTTGAAGCGTTCCAGAGTTATAACCTCATAAAGGGACAGTGGTCAGAATTGTAAAAATTGGCCCGGTCATTAACGTGCAAACCACCCTCGGGGCTTAAGGGGTTAAATGAAAAAACACAAAAATAATTGTCCTAAAGCCAAATTGGATATAATTCCACACCAAACATAAAAAAGGGGGTGGACAAAACTATTCACACTGTTCGAAAAATCATGTGATGCTTCCCTAATTTGTGTAATTAACAGCACCTGTAACTTACCTGTGGCACCTAACAGGTGTTGGCAATAACTAAATCACACTTGCAGCCAGTTGACATGGATTAAAGTTGACTCAACCTCTGTCCTGTGTCCTTGTGTGTACCACATTGAGCATGTAGAAAAGAAAGAAGACCAAAGAACTGTCTGAGGACTTGAGAAACCAAATTGTGGGGAAGCATGATCAATCTGAAGGCTACAAGTCCATCTCCAAAGACCTGAATGTTCCAGTGTCTACCGTGCGCAGTGTCATCAAGAGTTTTAAAGCCCATGGCACTGTGACTAACCTCCCTAGATGTGGATGGAAAAGAAAAATTGACAAGAGTCTAACATCATGTCCTCCCTCTATCTGAAACTAAACCTGTCAAAAACTGAACTCCTCGTGTTCTCTCCCTCTACTAACCTACCTTTGCCTGACATTGCCATCTCCGTGTGCGGTTCCACCATTACTCCAAAGCAACATGCCCGCTGCCTTGGGGTCATCCTTGATTCTGACCTTTCATTCACCCCCTACATCCGATCACTGGCTCGCTCTTCTTACCTGCATCTCAAAAACATTTCTAGAATTCGCCCTTTTCTTAATTTCGACTCTGCAAAAACTCTGACTGTTTCACTTATTCATTCTCGTCTGGACTATTGTAACTCTCTACTAATCGGTCTCCCTCTTGCAAAACTCTCCCCGCTCCAATCTGTCCTGAATGCTGCAGCCAGGATCATATTCCTCACCAACCGTTACACCGATGCCTCTACCCTGTGCCAGTCATTACACTGGCTACCCATCCACTCCAGAATCCAGTACAAAACTACTACCCTCATCCACAAAGCACTCCATGGCTCAGCACCACCCTACATCTCCTCCCTGGTATCAGTCTACCACCCTACCCGTGCCCTCCGCTCCGCTAATGACCTCAGGTTAGCATCCTCAATAATCAGAACCTCCCACTCCCGTCTCCAAGACTTTACACGTGCTGCGCCGATTCTTTGGAATGCACTACCTAGGTTAATACGATTAATCCCCAATCCCCACAGTTTTAAGCGTGCCCTAAAAACTCATTTGTTCAGACTGGCCTACCGCCTCAATGCATTAACCTAACGATCCCTGTGTGGCCTATTTATAATAAAAAAAAAAAAAAAAATAAAAAAAAAGGTTCCTCGCATCATGTTCTCATACACTTTATGCAGTATTAGCCCTCTGTGTCTGTACTGCTACATACTTAGGCAGATAACTGGTTCATGCAGCTTTACATGAACACCTGAGCCTTACACTATAGCTGGTCCGAATAACTAAAGCAATTGTTACCATCCACCTCTCGTGTCTCCCCTTTTCCCCATAGTTTGTAAGCTTGCGAGCAGGGCCCTCACTCCTCCTGGTATCTGTTTTGAACTGTATTTCTGTTATGCTGTAATGTTTATTGTCTGTACAAGTCCCCTCTATAATTTGTAAAGCGCTGCGGAATATGTTGGCGCTATATAAATAAAATTATTATTATTATTATAAGAGTTTTCAACGCAAGATTGTGCGAATGTTGGATAAAGAACCTCGACTAACATCCAAACAAGTTCAAGCTGCCCTGCAGTCCGAGGGTACAACAGTGTCAACCCGTACTATCCGTCGGTGTCTGAATGAAAAGGGACTGTATGGTAGGAGACCAAGGAAGACCCCTCTTCTTACCCCGAGACATAAAAAAGCCAGGCTGGAGTTTGCGAAAACTTACCTGAAAAAGCCTAAAACGTTTTGGAAGAATGTTCTCTGGTCAGATGAGACAAAAGTAGAGCTTTTTGAGCAAAGGCATTAACCGAGAGTTTACAGGAGAAAAAAAGAGGCATTCAAAGAAAAGAACACGGTCCCTACAGTCAAACATGGCGGAGGTTCCCTGATGTTTTGGGGTTGCTTTGCTGCCTCTGGCACTGGACTGCTTGACCGTGTGCATGGCATTATGAAGTCTGAAGACTACCAACAAATTTTGCAGCATAATGTAGGGGCCAGTGTGAGAAAGCAGGGTCTTCTGTAATGACCTGGTGGTTAGGACAATAATGGACCTGGTGGTTAAGAGCACACGGAATGACCTGATAGTTACTAATAATATAGGACGAGCTCTGAGACATGGGAACTCTGCTGACGGCAATCCCTAATCCTATCACACACACTAGAAATAGCCGTGGATTGCTCCTAACGCTCCCTATGCAACTCGTCACAGCCTAAGAAACTAGCTAGCCCTGAAGATAGAAAAATAAAGCCTACCTTGCCTCAGAGAAATTCCCCAAAGGAAAAGGCAGCCCCCCACATATAATGACTGTGAGTAAAGATGAAAATTACAAACACAGAGATGAAATAGATTTAGCAAAGTGAAGCCCGACTTACTGAGGCAACAAAAAACTACAAAAAGACCACGCAGAGGGCGCAAAAAGACCCTCCGCACGACTCACGGTGCGGAGGCGCTCCCTCTGCGTCCCAGAGCTTCCAGCAAGCAAGACAAAAATCAAAATAGCAAGCTGGACAGAAAAACAGCAAACAAAGAAAAACAAGCAGGAACTTAGCTTCTGCTGGGAAGACAGGTCACAAGAACGATCCAGGAGTGAACAAGACCAATACTGGAACATTGACAGGTGGCATGGAGCAATGATCTAAGTGGAGTTAAATAGAGCAGCCAGCTAACGAAATAACCTAGTCACCTGTGGAAGGAAACTCAGAAGCCGCAGCCCCACTCACAACCACCAGAGGAAGCCCATGGACAGAACCAGCCGAAGTACCATTCACGACCACAGGAGGGAGCTTGAAAACAGAATTCACAACAGTACCCCCCCCTTGAGGAGGGGTCACCGAACCCTCACCAGAGCCCCCAGGCCGACCAGGAGGAGCCAAATGAAAGGCACGAACTAGATCGGCAGCATGAACATCGGAGGCAAAGACCCAGGAATTATCTTCCTGACCATAACCCTTCCACTTGACCAGGTACTGGAGTTTCCGTCTCGAAATACGAGAATCCAAAATCTTCTCCACCACATACTCCAACTCCCCCTCAAACAACACCGGGGCAGGAGGATCAACGGATGGAACCACAGGCGCCACGTATCTCCGCAACAACGACCTATGGAATACATTATGGATGGCAAAAGAAGCTGGAAGGGTCAAACGAAACGACACAGGATTGAGAACCTCAGAAATCTTATACGGACCAATGAAACGAGGCTTAAACTTAGGAGAGGAAACCTTCATAGGAACATAACGAGACGACAACCAAACCAAATCCCCAACACGAAGTCGGGGACCCACACAGCGCCGGCGGTTAGCGAAACGTTGAGCCTTCTCCTGGGACAATGTCAAATTGTCCACTACCTGAGTCCAAATCTGCTGCAACCTATCCACCACAGTATCTACACCAGGACAGTCCGAAGACTCAACCTGCCCTGAAGAGAAACTAGGATGGAAACCAGAATTGCAGAAAAACAGCGAAACCAAAGTAGCCGAGCTGGCCCGATTATTAAGGGTGAACTCAGCCAAAGGAAAAAAGGACACCCAATCATCCTGATCAGCAGAAACAAAGCATCTCAGATATGTTTCCAAAGTCTGATTAGTTCGTTCGGTTTGGCCATTTGTCTGAGGATGGAAAGCCGAGGAAAAAGACAAATCAATGCCCATCCTGGCACAAAAGGCTCGCCAAAACCTCGACACAAACTGGGAACCTCTGTCCGAAACGATGTTCTCCGGAATGCCATGTAAACGAACCACATGCTGGAAAAACAATGGCACCAAATCAGAGGAGGAAGGCAATTTAGACAAGGGTACCAAATGGACCATCTTAGAAAAGCGATCACAAACCACCCAAATGACCGACATCTTTTGAGAGACGGGGAGATCCGAAATAAAATCCATAGAGATATGCGTCCAGGGCCTCTTCGGGACCGGCAAGAGCAAAAGCAACCCACTGGTACGAGAACAGCAGGGCTTAGCCCGAGCACAAGTCCCACAGGACTGCACAAAAGAACGCACATCCCGCGACAAAGACTGCCACCAAAAGGATCTAGCCACCAAATATCTGGTACCAAAGATTCCAGGATGACCAGCCAACACCGAACAATGAACCTCAGAGATAACTGTACTAGTCCATTTATCAGGGACAAACAGTTTTTCCGCTGGGCAACGGTCAGGTCTATCAGCCTGAAATTTTTGCAGCACCCGCTGCAAATCAGGGGAGATGGCAGACAAAATTACCCCCTCTTTGAGAATACCTGCCGGCTCAGGAACACCCGGAGAGTCGGGCACAAAACTCTTTGACAGGGCATCAGCCTTCACATTCTTAGAGCCTGGAAGGTACGAAACCACAAAATCAAAACGGGAGAAAAATAGCGACCAACGAGCCTGTCTAGGATTCAACCGTTTGGCAGACTCGAGATAAGTCAAATTCTTGTGATCAGTCAAGACCACCACGCGATGCTTGGCTCCTTCAAGCCAATGACGCCACTCCTCGAATGCCCACTTCATGGCCAACAACTCTCGATTGCCAACATCATAATTGCGCTCAGCAGGCGAAAACTTTCTAGAAAAGAAGGCACATGGTTTCATCACCGAGCCATCAGAACTTCTCTGCGACAAAACAGCCCCTGCTCCAATCTCAGAAGCATCAACCTCGACCTGAAACGGGAGCGAAACATCTGGCTGGCACAACACAGGGGCAGAAGAAAAACGACGCTTCAACTCCTGAAAAGCTTCCACAGCCGCAGAAGACCAATTGACCACATCAGCACCCTTCTTGGTCAAATCGGTCAATGCTTTAGCAATACTAGAAAAATTACTGATGAAGCGACGATAAAAATTAGCAAAGCCCAGGAACTTTTGCAGACTCTTCACAGATGTAGGCTGAGTCCAATCGTAAATGGCCTGAACTTTAACAGGGTCCATCTCGATAGAAGGGGAAAAAATTAAACCCAAAAATGAAACCTTCTGAACTCCAAAGAGACACTTTGACCCCTTCACAAACAAGGAATTCGCACGAAGGACCTGGAACACCATTCTGACCTGCTTCACGTGAGACTCCCAATCATCCGAGATGACCAAAATATCATCCAAATATACAATCATGAATCTATCCAGGTACTCTCGGAAGATGTCATGCATAAAGGACTGAAATAATGATGGAGCATTGGAAAGCCCGAATGGCATAACCAGGTACTCAAAATGGCCCTCGGGCGTATTAATGCTGTTTTCCATTCATCGCCCTGTTTAATATGCACAAGATTATACGCACCACGAAGATCTATCTTGGTGAACCAACTGGCCCCCTTAATCCGAGCAAATAAATCAGACAGCAGCGGCAAAAAGTACTGAAATTTGACTGTGATCTTATTAAGAAGGCGGTAATCAATACAAGGTCTCAAAGAACCATCCTTCTTGGCCACAAAAAAAGAACCCTGCTCCCAATGGTGACGACGACGGGCGAATATGACCCTTCTCCAAGGATTCCTTTATATAACTCCACATAGCGGAATGCTCTGGCACAGATAAATTGAACAGTCAGCCCTTAGGAAACTTACTACCAGGAATCAAATTGATAGCACAATCGCAATCCCTATGAGGAGGTAGGGCACTGGATTTAGGCTCATCAAATACATCCCGGTAACCCAACAAAAACTCCGGGACTTCAGAAGGGGTGGATATTGAAATAGACAAAAATGGAACATCACCATGTACGCCCTGACAACCCCAGCTGGACACAGACATAGATTTCCAATCCAATACTGGATTATGGACCTGTAGCCATGGCAACCCCAAAACGACCACATCATGCAGATTATGCAACACCAAAAAGCGAATATCCTCCTGATGTGCAGGAGCCATGCACATGGTCAATTGGGTCCAGTACTGAGGCTTATTCTTGGCCAAAGGCGTAGCATCAATTCCTCTCAATGGAATAGGATACTGCAAGGGCTCCAAGAAAAAACCACAGCGCCTAGCATACTCCAAGTCCATCAAATTCAGAGCAGCGCCTGAATCCACAAATGCCATAACAGAATAGGATGACAAAGAGCAAATCAGAGTAACGGACAAAAGAAATTTCGACTGTACCGTACCAATGGTGGCAGACCTAGCGAAACGCTTAGTGCGCTTAGGACAATCGGAGATGGCATGAGTGGAATCACCACAGTAAAAACACAGCCCATTCCGACGTCTGTGTTCTTGCCGTTCAGCTCTGGTCAAAGTTTTATCACATTGCATAGGCTCAGGTCTATGCTCAGATAATACCGCCAAATGGTGCACAGCTTTACGCTCACGCAAGCGTCGATCGATCTGAATGGCCAAAGACAGACTTATTCAGACCAGCAGGCATGGGAAATCCCACCATGACATCCTTAAGGGCTTCAGAGAGACCCTTTCTGAAAATTGCTGCCAGGGCACATTCATTCCACTGAATGAGTACAGACCACTTCCTAAACTTCTGACAACATATCTCTACCTCATCCTGACCCTGACAGAGCCAGCAAGATTTTCTCTGCCTGATCCACTGAATTAGGTTCATCATAAAGCAATCCGAGCGCCAGAAAAAACGCATCAACATCACGCAATGCCGGATCTCCTGGCGCAAGGGAAAATGCCCAGTCTTGAGGGTCGCCACGTAACAAAGAAATAATGATTTTCACTTGTTGAACAGGGTCACCTGAGGAGCGAGGTTTCAAAGCAAGAAACAATTTACAATTATTTTTGAAATTCAGAAACTTAGATCTATCCCCAAAAAACAAATCAGGAATAGGAATCCTAGGCTCTAACATCGGATTCTGAACCACAAAATCTTGAATGTTTTGTACCCTTGCAGTGAGATTATCCATACAAGAGGACAGACCTTGAATGTCCATATCTACACCTGTATCCTGAACCACCCAGAGGTAAAGGGGAAAAAGAGACAAAACACACTGCAAAGAACAAAAATGGTCTCAGAACTTCTCTTATTCCTCTATAGAGATGCATTAGTACTTTGGGCCACCTGTACTGTTATGACCTGGTGGTTAG